>NW_022196906.1:4216308-4253954 GCF_008632895.1 Mastomys coucha
GTTGTTTTCTTAGGATAAAGTTTTGCTCAGCTTCACAGTTTGGCTCAGAATTACAAAGATACACGGCAGCTTTTATTTGAAAGTGTATCTTATATAAATTAAGTGCTCCCTTTGTTTTTCTACATTCAAATGACCTTATTTATTTCTTCCCATGAAGCTCCCAGTACCAAACCTATTAGAAATTCTTATGAGCTATTCATGTGGGCATGAATGAAGCACCAGGCTCAGTTAATGTTGACCTTGCTTATTTGAAAGGTCAAAGAGCTGTTGCCTTTGTGCAATATTATTTCGAATTATTCTTATTTTTTTACTTTAGCAGTTCTGTTGAAATCTCCCTCTGAATAGGAGTAGGGAGAAAGCTAAGATCTCCCTCTCTTTCTCCCTCAGAAGATTGCACTTTTGTATTTAAGCTTAAAGAGAATCAGGATCTTGATAGCAGAAGTTGTTTTTGTGGTTTAGCTACAATACCTATAAAGAGTTGCTGGTTTTCAGTTCATTCTTTTGGAAAGTGAGCACACTTAATCTCTAGATTCTACCCCATGTAGGTATGTAAGAATAGAATGAGCTCATGCATGTCATGACCATGTGCTATAGAAAAATCAAGGACTAATGGAGAGATGTGCATTTAATACTTGAGATTTAATTAAGAAATGCTTAATCTTTGGCAGATTCCTTTGCTTATCTGTTCTTTAGTTTCACTTTCTTTTTAGTTCTGTTTGTTCAAGAATACACACACACACACACACACACACGTTAAAGTAACCAGAGAAAATAACATAGTCTATAGGTTACTGATGTTATCCACTTAATGGAACATGCTGGTTATATATTACTAGTGAACAAAGAACATAAATCAACATATTCAGAGTAAATTTTTAAAAAAGATGAATTTGGGAAAAGTCTCATTAACTATATCTAACAAGTATAATGGGATTATGAGTGAGATTTTCAATCTTTGGCTAACTGGTATTTTCCAAAACATGCACACAATGTCTCACTAAATGACAAAATACAATATTGACATATAAAAGGGCAGGGTAAAGACACTGACCTCCCTCAGCTGAACAGATGACTACAATCTGGCTGAAAGGTCCATCACCTTTATTATTATAAACACCAACTTTGACCTCAAAGGGTGTGAGAGGAGGGACACTTTCATCTCGGTAAATGAACTTGGAAGCGTCAGAAGATGTAACCATTTTCTCCTTCCAGCCACGTGTTCCATTGGGTCTGAATGCCACTATGTAGCCGAAGCCTTCCCCATTCTGAAACTCTTCTGATACTGGCTAAAGAAGGATAACAAGGTTAATAATACACAAAACACCTGGCTGAGCAATGCTCTCCTCTTAGTGCTGAGCTTTGCAAAGCCATAGAGAACTATGAAAAAAGTCTCAGAACTTCTTAATGGATTGAAAGCTAAGAGAACACATATACTCTGGCTTTAGAGATACAAGATAAAAAATGGAATTTTATCTGTTGGTATCTAAGGAAACGCACAAAAGTATTGGAAGCTGATGAAGTGAAATAAATGTGCTCCAATTAGTCGTGTATATTAGCTGAAGATCTGTGGACTCTATTGTAAACCTGAGCATGCCAGAGAAAGCTGTCATGATTAGGATGCAAGCCTGGCATCTCTAGTTAATACTCTGCAGAGTGGTCTGCAGATTAAATCAAAGAGAGGTTAATGTAGGACATTTCTTCAGTGTTCTTTTCTTTAGAGTCTGTGTTTTTGTAATAGCAAAAAACAAAGAAAGAAACATCTACCCTGAACTGACATGGCTTACATGTAAACTTACTTAAAAGTTTCAATGGTATATTACAGATCAGAGTAAATGTATTGACAAGCCAGTTGTGTGAAGTCACCAGCCACTGAGTAGCAGAGTGTACAGTGCATTGTAGATAGTCAGGAATTATGTGCTAAGCAACTTTTTTTTAGCTTGACTTCTAATTTAAAGAAAAACTATGTTCTGAGTAAAAAAAAAAAGAGAGAGAGATAAAATCTATTAAATGAAGTTCATAGAAGAGGATCAATAGACTGACGTCTATTGTAGGGGAATATCAGATGTAGGGAAATAAGTACCCTGGCAGATAAACTGGAAAAAGTTTTAGTTATGAAAGGAATGGGCCTGGGGTAAGGATGAGAGGGATTTACCTGGGCCATATTCATCTGAATAGTGGATCCTCATACTGCTTCTCACTCAGATAGAAACATCTAGGACATGTTCTCCATGCATAGCCTTAATTTTTAAGCAAACAACCCATTCTGATATTTGTAGAGACGTTATTTTTACCTCCCAGGCAATGACCAACTCATGCCTTCTTCCACTTCTTCCACTCACGTTGCTGGGTGCCATCTTTGGAACTGTGGATAAAATGCATGGAGGCTGAAGAGAATGAATACATGTGCAATTCCTTAACCTCGCCCCATTATCATACAACTTAAATTTGGTAGAACTTGTAAATAAGTCAAACATCTGCTTTAAGATAGATTTATCATATTAATATTGAGGCAAAATATATGATATATACCTTGCTTTCTGGGACAGCTTGATGATACATATATGTCCAATTGATATTGATAATACTTATTATATATTATATATTTACTTGATATCTATAATATATAATATAAATAAATCATAACTAACACCAGAACTAAGGCTATTTACTAACGATTGAGTAAATTTCACCATTTAAATGACTCTCACTTCTTCTCTTTGCCACTGTTTTATTTCTTCTTATCATCCCTGCATCTGCAAAGGTTCTGCAGAAATCTCTAAGTCCATAGAAGCATTATCTCAGGGAGCTCCAGTTTAAGGAAAAAAAAAACATACCCACAATCCTACTGTGCGAGAATGTACTTAAATGGATAAACATTAAAAACACCTGTCAATATCAATCTTTCCGCCACTGCAAATACAGACTCACTTGGTACAAGCTCTACAAATGAATAATGATTAGAAGAATAAATGTGTCAGAGGAATAAATTTCCCCTTCACTGCACCAAACTACAAAATCTACAGCTGAATGAGAATATGTTCCAATGAAGGGCAGTTAAATGAAGAAAACTATTAAAAGAAATCATTTCCAGGCTTTGTACCTGCATTGGCAATTTTACACCTCAGTCTTGCCTTTGTATACCAGCATGTACTTAAGATAATATTGATATACACATAAACAATATATCTACTACTATATATTACTTGTTGGAATGAAAATCTATTGATTACTAGTATACAATTTATACCACATTTTATATATACTATGAAGAACCTGAAGCCCAATATTTTGTAGTATAGAAAAGTAAAATAAAGAATTCTTGGACTAGGAAAGTAGGTAAGAAAAGCCTGTGAATATATAATGATCTACACTAAAATCAATAACTTTTGTGCAACCAGGCTTGGGCTGGTTGGCCTTGGGCTCTTTCTCCTAAGACATAATTCTTTTCTCGTTCAAGTACTTGCAAACATTACTAGTACTAGACTATACAAAGTTCAGCAGCTGTCCATGATTTTCTTTGACAGCCACATTCATTCTATATGTTATTCACCTACAGAGTTCATTGCCATGGATTCCTTCAGAAGTATCTGAAATTTGCTTTTATCTTGGTGTAAGAGTACACGGGATTCAACGAAGAAGAAAAGAAAGTATTCAGACAATACTTAGTATGTCCTAGTTAATATAAAAAGCAAGGAAATCACATTAACATGAATTTCTAAAAGCTTGTATTGAATTTTTTCTTGGACAGTTTTATACATGCAACATGCATATGGTTCATTCTGATTACTATAATCCCATGTACTCTGGTTTGTTGCTTACCCCTCCGAATCCTTCTTCCTACAATTACTTTTTAAATATTATTTTTCTTTCTGAGATTCACTGAGTTTAGACAGGATAATTTTTGTGATCATGGATTTAGAATTGTCAGTCAGAGAATGGTGTGCTCCTCAGTGGGCAGGTTATTGGGAATTATAATATTGCTACTATCAAAACCTGAGGTGTACCCATATGCTATGGCACTTTTCCTAAGACAATCAGTCTGACATTGACTGTGACTTTAAATTTGTTTACTTTGTTGGCAACAGTATATGTGAGGCTTACAGTAGGGGTACTTGTAAAATCAACACATGCATGCCTGTGCCGGTTAGTTTCGTGTCTCCTCCATTCAAGCGAAAGTCATTTGAGAAGCAGATATTCAATTGAGAAAATGCTTCCATCAGATTGGCCTGTAGACAAGCCTGTGGGGTATTATCTTGAATACTATTGATATAGGGTAGGGGCAGCTCACTGTGTGTGAGCTAATCCTGGCAGGTTGTGCTGGCTTGTCTAAGAAAGCAAGTTGAGCACATCAGGAGAGAAATCCAATGATCAGCATTCCCCATATCTTCTGTTTTAATTTTTAATTTCCATTCATGATGGACTGCAAGTATAAATTGAGATAAACTCTTTCCTCTCTAAGTTGATTTTGCTTATGATGTTTTATCACAACAGTAGAAAGGAAAACAAAAGAATTCCCAAGTGTCATGTTCCTGGCTAATTTCAGAGTTCTGTGTAGCATGACCATCAGATAATGCCTACTTAAAGAAATAGAAAATTTCATACAGTTTTTTAATAACCAGGCATTGTGATTTTTTTTTAAAAAACACTTGTTTAATTAGAAATTGAATACACTATTACTGATACTATGTTGTGCTTGCAGACAGGAGCCTAGCATGGCTGTCCTCTGAGAAGTTCTACCAGCAGCTGACTGAGACAGATGTAGATATAGCCAACCATTGGACTGAGGTCAGGGACCCCTATGGAAGAGTCTGGGGAAGGACCGAAGAAGCTGAAGGGGATGGCAAACCCATAAAACTAACTGTATCAGGTAACCCAGACCCCTGGGAACTCCCAGAGACTAAGCCAGGAACCAAAGAGCATACCGTGACCTCCAGATCATCTGTAGTAGAGGACTGCCTTGTCTGGCCTCAGTGGGATAGGATATGGCTAATCCTGTAGGGACTTGATGCCCCAGTGGAAGAGGGGATGCTAGGGTAGGGGGAGTATGAGGTGGGATTGGGTGGGCAGGTGAGAGGTATGGATGGGTCTGTGGGTCAGGGAACACCCTCTCAGAGGCAACAGATGGGGTGAAGAATTCTGGGAGTGGGACCCAGAAGGGGGGGACATTTGGATAATAAATAAATAAATAAATAAATAAACAAAATAATTTAAGAAAAAAGAAAAAAAGAAAGTGAATACATATACACTAAGTATACATTTTACATTTATCCCAACTATATATATCAAAATAACAACACAACACAATAACACTGTTCTAATATTTTTAGGGCAAGTTGTTTGTCTATATCATTGACCTAAGTTTATATCTTAAAATTTGTTTGAATTCTCTTCTTTGAAAAAAGTCACTAAGAACTCATATTTCTGTGCAAAGTCTCAACATGGGATGATCTTTCTCTGTTCTGTTCAGTCCTTGCAATGACAGGCTGCTCAGAGGCTCTGGGCAGCAGGTGTTCAGTGAACTATTAGTTCCAATGTGAGCCTCTCTTGAATCCCACTGAAATCTAAGGTGTAGAATTGAGTACAAAGAACTATAATGTTGAATGCCCTGAAAATCTGAAAGGAGCACTGTGTAGCATATTCATGGTAGAGTTTTTAGAAAACATTTATGTTTTTCATAAATTTTAACTTTCTGAGCAAAAATATGTTTAAAAAGCAAGAGGTATTGACCTTAGTAATGAGGCTACAGACATGGCTTGGCACCCACATGGCAAACTCCTAAATATAGTAAATTCAGGTGCAGGAAATCTATTGCCCTCTTCTGGCCTCCCCAAGCATTAGACACATAAAATAAACATGAAGGGGAATAGTTCTCCCTCAAGCCCCAACTATACCATCCCTGGGTATATACCCAAAAGATGCTCCACTATATTGTAGGATTGTTCATAGCAGCTTTATCTGTAACAGTCAGGAACTAGAAACAAATTAAATGTCCTTCAGCTAAAAAATGGATAAAGAAAATGTGTTACATCTATACAATATAATAATACTGCTTAGCTATTAAAAACAAAGACAACATAAAATGTGCAGGTAAATGGGTCTTACTTGAGAATATTATCCCAAGTGAGGTAACCAGACTCAAACTGATATTCCTATCAGAGGAGGACATAGAGACTGAAGTAGTCAGGACTTCCAGAGGAGGGAGAAGGACTGCAATCCACCTACAAAACCTTCAACCCAAAATTCATGTTCTTTACAAATTACGCAGAGATAAAGATAGAGGAGAGACAGAGAGAACAACTAACCAACGACTGCCCCAGCTCAAGACTAACCAACCAATGACTGCCCCAGCTCAAGACTAACCAATCAATGACTGCTCCAACTCAAAACTAACCAACCAACGACTGCCCCAGCTCAAGACTAACCAACCAATGACTGCCCCAACTCAAGACTAACTAACCTGGGACCATGGAGGCTCACAGAGCATGAGTCACCAAGCAGGGAGCATGCAGGGACTGGACCTAGATCCCATACATGTTTGTAGCAGTTGTGCAGCTTGGTTCTTTATATGGGTCTCCTAACAAAAGGAGTGGGGGCTATCTCTGACTCTGTTTCCTGCCGCTGGATACCCTTCCCTGTCCCTGGACTGCCTGGTTGGGCTTCAGTGGGACTAGATGCCTCAGTGTGAGGGGTTACCCAAGAGAGGCTTCCCCTTCTCTGAGGGCACTGGGAGAGGGATTTGTAAGGGTGGGACTGGGAGGAGAAGGGGGGCGCTGTTATAGGGATATAAGGTGAATTAAAAAAATAAATTACTGAAAGACAAGAAATGGGGAAAATTTGAAGTTTCCAATGATTGCAAAAGCAAAATAAAACTTTTTCTAAATCAACACATTGATGTAAGAATAATTTCTAGGTTGAATTACCCCATAAATAACCTATGTTTGGCAAGCTATTCTTTGAAATCAAGCTACTCAACATAATATTTTGAGACGAGTTAGTCTATTGTCAAATAGTCAGTGTAAAGAACTAAGATCGTCTCTGCTTCACTCTCTCTTCATTTTTAATGAGACATACATAGCACCAGAAGGGGCCGATGACCGACAGTGTTTTGATAATGCATATGTGTGGATTTTGAAAAGCCTGATAGATACAATAGACAGAACTGGGAAGTCTCATGAGCTGCAACCCAGGCTGGGGCTTTGGTATTGGAATTTAAGTCTGAATTCTCTAATTCTCCTTACCTTACATTTCTTAATAATATGCAGATATGAAGGCTTATATGGCCATGCATTTCCTTGTGTCAAGTTGGTGACACATGGTCATTATCTCTGCTGTACCATGGTAGAGCTTGCTGATTTTAATTATATGTCTTTGTTCATAATACGTTATAACATAAAACATTTGACTTAATCTCCCAGAGCTTTTCTGGTATGAAGGTTCTCTAATTCTTGTTAGAAGCATGAAATCCATAAAATTAAAATCTCATAGATGCTTTCAGAGAAATACATATTTTAAGAAATCAAATGTATTATTTTCAGTGTAATTAGTGAGAACCTGATTTAGAAATAAGCATGGAGGCAGTTTTCTCCCTCAGTCAGCTACTGATAAATGTCATGAACATGTTAACGCCGGGAATCAAGTTTGTACACCCGCTGAACAGTTACACTCCCCAGCTCCTGCACTTACTTCTGAGCAATCATTCTTCATGGACACATGATCTAGTTGAGACTTTATACACCAGTCACAAGTACTTAGCTGTTTCAGGCTATATTGAGCATATTGGAATGTAAGCTATTCTCACTTTTGTCTTATATAGTGGGATCATCCTTATAAGTATATGGAATGGCCTAAGTAGAAGGTATTGCCTTAGTATAAACAGGCTAGATTATCACAGGGTTCTTGGTAAATAACACAGCGTGAATAACATGTTACGCTTTATCACTACAGCTTAATTAAAAACTAAACAAAAGAAAATGCATGATCATTTAACAACATTTTTTTCTTCTTGAATGTCTCCAATTTCTCTTACAGTAAGTACTACATGGCTCATTAAATAATACAGCTTTACTAGATACCATGGGAAGTCTTTGTAATTTAGATGCTGAGTGGTGATCCCAGCAGCTGGTATGAATCAAACATGCAGGGGAGTGGAGAGCTATACAGAAAAGGTGAGTTTGGAGGGACACTTCAAAACATTCTTCTAATAGATTTGAAGTCTACTCTAATCAAACATTCCCATTAGTAATTATCAAATAGGTTAAGTTTGTACAAAGGTTAAAAATTAGAGTCCCCAAACCAGAAGTTCCCAAATTAACACCAAACACCAGTGGAGTTCCCTAAAGAGTTAGAAGTAGCTTTTGTTCTTCTCAGTGGGGCACAAGGTTTACAAGGAGACAGAGTGAGAGCATCTTGGGACATGAGAAAGATCTGCATTGAGTCCCAGGCATTCTGTCCCATTATTCCATTTGTCTTCTGAATATAAGAATATCTGCTTCTGTGGTTCTTTTCCCTTTTTTCTTTTTAATTTTCCAAGACAGTGGTTTGTGTGTGTGTGTGTGTGTGTGTGTGTGTGTGTGTGTGTGTGTGTGTGTATGTGTGTGTGTAGGCTGTCTTGTGCCTAATTCAGTTGCCCAGACTGGTCTCAAACTCACAGAGATCCACCTGCCTCCACCTCCCAATGATGGAATTAAAGGAGTAAGGTCAAACCTGTGGTCTTGAAATCATATACCCACTGTGGCATTTGGCTTTGTTTTGTCATAGAAACTATGCCTTCAGTCTTGACATAGCAAGCATTTACTTGGACATCCATGCAATATACCCATTTTGATCTCAAGAGAAATTGCCAGCATATTTCGGGAAGTATAGTACTTTCCTGAGTTTTTAACCTTCTTGTAACAATTGTCATCACAATACCCAGGAGGAAGGAGGACTCAGTACATACCACCTACCTTAACTTCTATAGTCTACATTTGTAAGAGTGATCAGGGAAGAAAAAGGATAAAATGGGTAGTCATTGAATCAAAATTCCTGATATATATGGTATAAAACAAACTAAAGAAATGGCAAGAAGAGGGCCCAAGAGATGGCTCATGATCATTAACACTGTTTGCTCCTGCAAAGGACATCAGTTCATCTCTCAGTATCCATGTCTGGTGGTTCACAACTGCCTATCACTCCAGCTCCAGAGGTTTTGATAGCACACATGCACACATGCACACATGCACACACACGTACATGCACACATGCACTAATATATACATGTAATTAAATATTAAATAATACTCCTAAAAACAGAGAAAAAATGTGTACTGAGTGGAGACTAGTGTACAAGAGGCCCCATTTGGAAGCAAGATTTGCGTTCACCCCTGGCATTTACTTAGTAGACAAATCGTTAACATTCCCTAGCTCTGCTTTATGATTTGTGGAATGGGAGAAAGAGCTCCATTGGAGGACTACTGCTTGTATGGGATAACTAAAGCATGTAAAGAAGTTTGAGTACTTAGTACAAAGCCTGAAACTCATGTATGGAATTACTCAGACTGGTAACAACTAGTTTCCCTTTAGAAAGGCATTTATTAGAGTCAGCAGATTGATTTGCAAGCTGCTTCTAAAACAGAGGCATGCTTCTCAATTGTATTTTAGAGAGATTTGCCTGGACTAGGGGGTTTTATGATTGAAAAGTACTCTCTGCCCCATGAAGCATACTGTTATTTTCTTTGTTCTAATTATTGAGATTGGGTTTTAGGGGTCTATTGCTTGCTATAATTTCTGTCTTATTTTAATCTTACTGGGGACCATTTCTTTTACATAATATAATTAAATTACTCATTGGCTTGGAGAAAGTCGTAATGTTCACTTAATAATATTTTCTTTTATATTTTACCAACCATTTCAGCAGAATACTTTATATTTTCTTTAAAACAGAGGAGGAAGACTAAAGTATTAAAGACTCTCCCAGCTTGGCCTAACTTTGTACACAGCTGTATCTGAGCACTGTGTACTTAATAAGGCCAAAGCATATTTCACATGATTTTCAAACTTCCATTAAATACCATTTGCTGTCAGAGAAAACGAATCTAGGCTCACCTTATATTGTGTTGCTATTTTTATATGTTTTAGTTATTTTTTACTATAGAAGGATAATATATATCTATCACAATAGGATTTTATTCTGTCTCCTCTATTAATTTTTGAAATTGGATTTTCTCAATAGCTGCCATGAACAGGGTCTCTGAGGATGCAAATGTAAAAACATATTTTCTTTTCAGGAGCTTGAAGACAAAGTACAGCTGAAGAGATTGCAATTAAAAATGAACTAAGTCACAGTGGGGCAAGTCTTTAATCCCAGCACTTGGGAGGCAGAGGCAGGCAGATTTCTGGGTTCGAGGCAAGCCTTGTCTACAGAGTGAGTTCCAGGACAGCCAGGGCAACACAGAGAAACCGTGTCTCCAAGAAAAAACAAAAACAAAAACAACAACAACAAAAAATGAACTAAGTTTTTTTTGTCACTTTCAGTGAGCCATGTAACCTCAGATGCTGGAGTAAGAGTAGGTACAGAAAATGACAGGCTTGCAAGGAACAGGGTAGCCAATCTTAACCATCCTATCATAGTCCCTTCTCTAGCTTGTCTAAGTGGTTTCTCTTGAACTGCAACTGCCAATAGGACCAGGCCATTTTCCTATTACAGCAAATGGTAGAGGAGCAAGACAACCCTGCTAGACAGCTCAGTATTTTCTTCTTCCACATGGAGACATAACATTGAACTTCAGAGTTTTATACAGAACACCTCATTTCACACTAAGCTACCAGAGCAGCAGAGATAAAAGTCATTCAGAGAACATTTTACGAGCAGGTGTACGGGATGGTCACTCTAGGGCAGAGGGCATTACTGAAGGAAGGTTGAGTAAGCTCAATAGAATTAGACCCACTAGCAGTTCGTACATCTCCAAAGAGCTCAAACCTTAGTAGAAAAGAAGCATGTAGACAAATCTTGACACCATCTAACACCATTGAGAGAACACAGAGATGACATTATCTATGCACGTATTACAAAGTAGGCAGTATACATCTGGGGAGGGCTTCCATCAGCACATGCATCTGATACTCCTAACTGTAAGAGCATTGATCTCTTAAATGCACAGACAATACACTTCTCCTGTGTGGCCAGAAACTTGTGTCATATTTTCCATTTCAGAGTCAAGAAATAACAGTGGACAGAATTCAGTGTGATAGGTAGCTACAGAGCTATTTCTGGAATAAGCAATTTGATGCATAGTTCTTATTCAATACTTGATTTTTCTCTGCTTCTTTAGTCTTCTTTTGCTACAAAAATCAGAGGAAAAATGTTACTTTGTGGAATAATATCAACTTCCCTTTACATATTCAGTACTAGGTAAGAAGACTGTAATGGTTGTGTGTGAGGGTCCTAAGTGGACTTTCAGGGGAGATTTTGAGCCCACATGCATTTAGCTGAAAGCATATCATCAATATAAAAAGAGAATTTTGCATGACCACCATGGCTTAAATATCCATTTTGTAATATAACAACACAGTTAGTGATGATGGTGGTAATAGCATAGATATTAATATTCATATGTATTCTCTTATGCAATACTATGATCAAGTAGGTTGTTCCAGTCAGCTCTAATTATCAACTTGACACAGTTTTCAGTAATCTGACAGAGGAGATTCAACTGAAACATTGTCTAGATCAGGTTGGTGTATAGGAATCTCTGGGTGGTATCAATTTGATTATTCATTATTGTAAGAGGGGGAAGCCCATCCGGGATGGTGCCATTCATTGATTCTGGACCTGGAATGTCTAAGAAAGTTAGCTAAGCATTAGACGGTGGGTGAGCCCAGAAACAAACAGGCAGGCAGCATTCCTTCAGGGTTTCTGCTTCAAGCCACTGTCTAGACGTCCCCAATGACAGACTGGGACCTAGAAGGGGAAGACAAGGAAACCCTTCTGTTCCTGCTAAGTTGCTTTTTGTCATAGTGTTTGCTGCAGCAATAGAAGACTAGAGCATGGTATTTTTCTCATGTGATAAATAAGTATAAGAAAGACCTAGGCAGCCTTGCCTGTGTTGAGTATGTTAGTAAATGACACAACAGAATATTAATTAAAATTTAAATTCACTTAATTCAACAAACTGCACATATATATCACTATGTGTAAAGACATGTTACATGGTTAGCTACTCCAACTCCCTGCTGCTTGCTCTTTGGAGGGTTGTAATATGTAACTTGCAGAATGTTGAGGTTCAAGAAAAGAAACAGCTGCTACTATTGTATCATTGTGCTTTTCTGTTTTAACCATCTCATATTTTAAAGATGCATTTCCTAATCCATAGTCATCTCTCTTGTGACATTTTTAAAATAACAAAACATTCACACTGTTATGTTCCAAATTTACATGTTAGTTTGAGAGAGCAGCATATTTCATTAATTAAACATGTTGTCTATTTTTATCTTTCTCTGTGTATAATCTAATTAAAACTTGTAAGAAAATTGAAATTGCTCCATAAATATAAATGCACACCACAGTAAAAATAGTCATTTACTATACTAGTTTGACCTCCTTATGCCAAGAAATTGGACTGAATCAATTTATACTTTTTGTGGTGTAAAGCATTTTTTTTTCTTTTTAGTTTTTCTTTTTAGTTTTTTAGGGTTTCTCTGTATAGTCCTGGCTGTCCTGGAACTCACTCTGTAGACCAGGCTGCCCTCAAACACAGAAATCCACCTGCCTTTGCCTCCCAAGTGCTAGGATTAAAGGCGTGTGCCACCACTGCCCGGCTGTAAAGCATTTTATTGGAGTATATTCATTTACAAAGTACTGAGTCTTATGTGGATCCCTTGATACAAGTACATAACATACTTTGACAATGTTCTCTGGTGCCAGAATACCCTATCCAATTAGTTATATTATTTTCAATGACTATCAAAAGTGTTTTGACGACTAGAAGTATCTATCTATCTATCTATATCCTACAGAAAAATAAATTCTCTCTCCCTTCCTCTCCCTCCTTCCCTTCCTTCCTTCCTTTCTTCTTTTGTATGAGAAAGAGCACGTTTAACAGAGATGTTTCATTCAAGTTTCTTTTTGAAATTTAGATTTGTTTATGAAGAGAAATTTAGGGAGGCATAATTGCTCATAATTTCAACATCCTAATGTTCAGTCCTGTTTTTCCTCTCCTATAGCTGACCATTTTCAAAGTTTACTTGTCCATTAGAACAGTTTCATCTTAGAATATAAAATAGGTACTTAACAGAGGCAGAGAGTGTCACTGGAGACAGCTGGCTCAGGATATTGGTGTCTCTTTTAATCTGTGCTGCCTGAGAAAACACCTGCAAACTTCAACACTTGCTTCTATGCCATTAGGAGCTCAAGCTGAATTTAACATTCAAGTGCAAGCAGGATAAAGTGGGCAAAGCTCACTCTCCCCACTTCACTGTAAGAGGCAAGCTCTTCCTGCACTTTTAAGACCATTACTTTCTTCTTCTATAAGACGTTAATGGAATAAAGTATGTCATGTATGGAGATAGTCAGGGTAAAACTTAGAGACAGCAGTTCATGACTGAGGTAGCTATATCGCTCAATGAGGGCTTAGAAATTAATCACCTGAAATGATTTTTAACTCAAACACACTAAAAAGCAATGGTGATTTGCTAACAAATTTTTGATAGCTCAAGATTTATACTTAAGAATTTTAGGCCGGGCCATGGTGGCACATGACTTTAATCCCAGCACTTGGGAGGCAGAGGCAGGCAGATTTCTGAGTTCAAGGCCAGCCTGGTCTACAGAGTGAATTCCAGAACAGCCAGGACTACACAGAGAAACCTTGTCTCAAAAAAACAAAACAAAGCAAAACAAAACAAACAAACAAACAAGAATTTTAGAAGGGTTACTGATCCCAAATGGATTGTTGATGCTTAAAATTTGTATTTATAGATAGCCTGCAAGTAACACACTAATCATTGTCTTTGATTAAACACAATTAGCAGTATGTAAAGTAAGGCAGTGTCCTTAGACAATGCATGCCTGTACTACAGTCGGCTATCATTTTGTTTCTGCAGAGTGAGTATATAAAATGAAGAATGACTAATCTGTTATGGTTTTAGTTAGTGAACACCTGGACACAATGAAAATTTGATCTTATGGATGTATGAAAATCTAACTAAACAAAGTAGTTAATATTCACTTTGAAGTTCACGCAATTTAAAGAAGAAAAGAGAATATCAAAAGAAGTAAGTTACAAAGCAGAAAGGTTGAGTTTTCTGTGGGTAACTTTTTGTATCCTATTTAGAGTATTTTCATTTTCTCTTTTCTAGGTTGCTGTATTTCTATGGAAATAATACTGAGCATCTATTGTGTAGTTATTTCTTCCTTCCCCTCTCTTGTCCTCCTTCCTTCCTTCACTTCCCTCTCTTCTTCCATTCCTTCCTTCCTTCTTTTCTTTTAAATGAAGCTCCCAAAATATAATATGCCAGGTGTGGTGGGGAATGCCTGTAATTCCTGCACTTAGAGAGGCTAAGGCAGGAGACTTCTGGATTTTAGATCAGGATGTATTGTATATCAAGTTCCAGGCCAACCTAGAAGGATCCTGTGTAAAAAAAACCAAACAAAATAAATATAATAATATATATCATATATACCATATATATAAATGCATATAAAACATAAATACAGGAATAAGAAAGAAATACATTGAATGCTACTAGTATCAGACATCGCTTTACATGTCAAATACAGAATTATGGAGAACATAAACATCTTGATGTTCAGTGTTCTCCTGTCAAGACTCATGCATAATGACTGAGGATAAAATGCTGAAATTTGTTTATTTTCCCTCGTATCTGAAACTTTTCCCTCCCTATTTCTCTGCTGTGGTCACACTGTCCATGTCAAATATTTTATGTTCATTTTCCTTTAAAATGTGTCTTGCTATTTTCTTAATATATGATTTACTTATGTCTTTTGTTATATATCTATTTGATAATATGATATATGTATACAATATGATAAGATCAGATGAGGAAGATTAGAATTACCACATCTTTAAATACATAGAATTTCTGAAATTGTCTATTTTATGAAGTTAATATAGAATTTTACAGGAGAATAAGGAGTAGGTCATAGAACCAGATGCTTGGCAAGGGAAAAAAAAAATAAAAGTAGTAATTCAAGGTTATTTTTGGCTGTATAAGAAATTCAAGTCCAGTTTGAGCTCCATGAGATTTTACCACAACCCCAGAACCATAAAAACAACAAAACATTAGATCCTATTACTAATGGTTCCTTCTTCTGCATGATAGGAAGATATCCTGGTTAAGTTTTTAAAAAGCTATTACTTTCCTTTATATGTTAATTATGGTGGCTTTTCAATTAGGCATACTTATTCTGGATGACTAGGAATCCTTTGTTGTCCTAAGCTATGAAGCAGATGGGTTGCTCATGTGCCATACTTCCTGAAGTCACCAGGTCAAGCAGGGGCTGTCTATCTTTTCAAAGTGTAATTTGTACAGGTTAGGTGGTTAAGGGCAGCAGAAAAGGAAGTTTCCTATAATTAAAGGCAAGGACAACCATTGATAAATAAGATGGTGAGTTGGTCTACTCTGAATTTTATGGATTCTTAGAAGAATAGGTTAATTGCCTCTGCTTCATGAGAACTTAAACATGATTCAAGGCTGGGAGAGAACTGAAGATTTAGTGAACGCTTGTTTATAGATGAAGTGACAAAAAGGATAGAAAGAAGGAAAACAAAATCATTATTTTAAAGGATGCAATTTTAAGATACTAGGAAAATTCATGAAGCAATCGTGATTAATTCAAATTGCTTTCAGAATGTTGAGAAGTGTATGGAACAGGAGTTTCATGTCACGGCTCTTACCTGCCTCGTTTGTGCGGATCATTCGAGATGGAATGCTTGGATCTCCTGTCCCAATTGGATTAGTGGCCACCACTCGGAATTCATATTCTACCCAGGGGTTTAGGTCCACAGCCATTGCTGACTCCATGTCTCCTGTGATGACTTCTGGGACTACAGAGAAGAAGCACATTTCACACCATGAAGAGACTGGAGAAATACTGTAACTATATGTTGGCCAGTGATGTCACTGTTAATTGTCCCTATTTCCTCATTGTTTGAGATCATGTGGTCCTACTTCCTTGTAATACATGATTATGTGCCTCTAGTAGCACTACTAAGATAAAGTGAACTTTCAGGAAGTGAGCACTGTACATGCTTAAGTTGTTTGCAGGTCATTGGTATTCTCATCTGGCTACTGAAGAACTTAATGTTGTCTACACTAAAACTGATTTCCACATCTTCGGCCCTAGAATAGAGGCTAACTCACACTAGAAATAGTTTATCTTCCATTTCTAAGGAGATTTCAAAAGACTTTACCATTTCTTACAAATATATTTTGTCTCCTGTCCACAATAACAAATTAGGAGTGTATCTTAGTTAGAAATGATATCATATAAGGATTAGAGGCAAACTCAGATCTCTTCTTGGAATTATTTTTGTACTATGCTTTGATTCAGTCAGAACTGGACACTTCTTAGGAGTTCTCTGTACAGTTGTGCCCCATTTGCTCTCAACTGCTTCTCAGACCATATGAGCGGCCCATCACTGAAACTCTAATTCTGCAGGTTGGCACTGACCTTCCTATGCTGAAAAGCAATGGTAGATTTCAGCCCTAAGTGGACAGATGAGCACCACAAGCACGGTCACCTATCCTCCCTCTCCCTTGGTATACTTTCTGTTTTCCAGGAAAGAACTGTACTTGACTTCACTTTTACATTACGGATTACTCCTTCTCGGCCACTTTTCCCTGGTTCATCTTTGCCATGCGCTTTTTCAACTAGACTATTCCACTGCTAGACTTTAATATTCTTCTCTGATTTATATTTATTTTCTTAGAACTGGTATATTCTCTGATGTGTGTGTGTGTGTGTGTGTGTGTGATGTGCCAGGGGTGCATATGAGTGTGCCTGTGCACATATCACACACTTGTAGCAACAAGAGAAAGATGTGAACTGTCTTCCTCGATCACTCAGTGCCTTACTGCTCTGAGATGAGGCACGTCAATGAACTGGAATTTCACTACTTGGTGAGGTCTGGAATTTGAACTCTCAGGATCTACCTGGCTCTGTCCCTCAGTTCTGTAATTACAGGCATGTGCAGCCAGGTCCCATGTGGGTGTTGAGCATTTGAACTCAGGTCCCCAAGCTTACACATCAAGTGCCATTGTGTTTCAGTATTTTAAGCATAACTTATATCAATTTATAACATAATTAGGAAACTTTAAATTTATTGAGTTTTTTCATAAGGGATTACTTTCAAAATCATTAGTTGAAACAGTTTCAAAAACAAGCAAACAAATTTGTCTTCCTCAAGTCAAGAATTTTGGTTTTGAATATTGAAGAGATTAAAGATAATGTATGATTTTTTTTCAGGTAAGGATATTTGATAGGTTTACTGGCATATTTTCATAAAAATATTGTTCAGTATTTTAAGTATTTAAATATTGTTCACTATTTAAGTATGTAAATACTATTCAATATTTTAAACATATATATCAATTTATAACATAATTAGGTAACTTGAGATTCATTGTTTTTTTCATAAGGGATATACTTTCAAAAATGTTAGTTGAAACATAGTTTCAAAAATAAGCAAACAAATTTATCTCCCTCAAGTCAAGAATTTTGGTTTTGAATATTGAAGAGATTAAAGATAATGTATGTTTTTTTTTTCAGGTAAGAATACTTAATAGCTTCACTGGCATCTTTTCATGAAAATATTTTGGCTGGAGCCATGAGTATAGATTGCTTTCAAAGAAAATACATGAATCACAGAGAAAATAATAGCAGTGTTTAAAGACAACCAAAAGTACATGCTGAATTAGAGGACAATCCCATTGGAGTGGGTTTTCTATTAAAATCATCACATCCAAGAATTTAATACAATACTTGACAAGCTAGTCAAATTGCAGAATTTAATCAATCAATTGGCTCATGGAAAACATACCCATAGACAGACAATAGAAACCAACGGTAAATATTTCAGAGACATCCTGGAGATATACAAAGAAAGATCACTGATATCTGTGGTCGTGGGTGATTTGATAATCTTAAATACACCCAGAAAACAAAACAAACAAAACAGGGCACCTAGGAATTTTCAGTAGCGTGAAGAACATCACATTTTTAAGGCACATTTAATTTGCTTAATTGGAAAAGGGACTCAAAGATGAAATTGTTTCCCCCTCTCAAATATTGTTTCATAATTTCTTCCAAATATACACATTATCATTATTTAATTTGGGATCTTTCTTGCAGTAAAAAGAATCTATAACCCAAATCTACAACATGAATTTGTAAGTCCATTCTAAGATATGCTTAGTTAGAAGGCCCATGCTCAAATTTTTGTTTTCATTAACAAAAAGAAAGGAAGTCACTTTCATTCTGGTACATAAAAGAATGTTAAATGGTTTTCAAATAGCTTATAAGTTACATTGACTTATCAAAATTTTAATTACTGTATACTCATCATTTCTTCTAATATATATGTCAGGATTAGAAGTTATTTCTTTGACATGTTTTAGATTATGAGAACAATTTCAAGAAACAAGAAACTCTGCATAAAGGTGCTGCACAGATAGGGACCTAATTATGGCTAGAGTATGCACAGGCTAAAGGCAAGAACTGTTAACAACAGTTTGCTTGGAGCCCCAAGGACTTGAGGACTCCTCTCTGCACTTGTCCTGGGGATAGTGTGCCTTTACCACTATTTCAATGAATTCTGAGTTTTGGACAAAGTAATCAGATGAAGAATCAATTTCCAAGATCCTTTACTCTATGAAGGGTAGAAAATAATCAATACAGATATAATTTTGAAAAATATATTTCTTTACAAATAAAGCATAATCTTAGATTTTAAAAATAAATACTTCCATGAAGAAAATTAAATCAGAGCTGTAACTTAAAAGTGTCTCCAGTATTAAAATTATTTTAGAAAGAAAAAGATATAGCTTTCTAGTATAGAATTATCAAAAAACACAAAATAACTTTTCCTCCTAATATTTCCTACCTCCTGTAGAAACAGATGCATCAAGAGAACAACAATAACAAAATAATTGGCTGGAATCAGAGAGAAAGTTAGCTAAGGAACATGAACCCATGGCTGTACTAGGCAGACTATAAAAAAAAAAAAACTGAGTTAGGAAATCATTGAGTGACTCAGGAAACATACATGTACTCTTAAGGGTCTCTCTCAAAATAAGTTGATCAGTCTGTGTGATTTGCGGGGCCAGGAAGGTGGCATGTGTGAGAATACAGTGCATTATACAACTGATTCTGTCATAGCTTCGAAGCAAAGTCTTTGAGGAATCACAGTAAAGTTAAGATTGAAAACTGGGCAAAGTGGATGGGAATTCTTAAATCAATCTGCTTATGAGATTTGAATTTGTGTTCTTCCCAAGTCTACCAACCAGATCATATCTCTAATTTCTTTGGGGCTGTAATTGTCCTATACAGTTGTAGTGGATCCCAGAATGAGAATGAGGTTAGTGCTTTAAATATTTAAGGGAAACACGCATATACATAGCACACTATAATGATAACCATAGTGATGTTTAAGTTCATGCAACAATCTAGTATTAAGTAAGATTTGAATTATGTTCTGTAGGAAAATATATTTTCTGTCAACATAATTGTAATCTGAGTGAAGCTAAATGTGCAAAGTTTCCTTTACTTAGACACCATAGACCCCTGCATAGCCACAGCATTGCATTTTAGTTTCATTCTTAATGAACTCATACATCATCTTGATGATTTTCACGTTACTTATTTGCTCTTGTTCAAGATAGGTTTTTGATATGTAGCAAATTCGGCTCCAAGCTTCTTATGTAGCCTAGGCTGGATTAAAACATATGGCAGTCCTCTTGCCTCTACTTTCCAAGGGCGGAGATTGTAGAGGTCTACAATGATGTCCAGCTTGATTTTTATATTTTACTTCTAAGCAGATGAATTAACTCTAAAACATGGCAGAAACATCCTGAAACCTTTCCTTCTGATCTTAGAGTTTATTTGAACATGATGCTAAATACATATCTAATTGCCACTGGGGAGTGTGACTTTGCATATCATTGCCCCAATTCCCGTAACATTACAAATCTTAGGGAAAGTTAGTTTTACAACATTCAAAGGAAATTACTAGTGATGAGAATAATTAAAATAATAAAATTAAAGCAGAAAACTTGTTTCAAAACACATAAGATGAACCAGTGTTTTAAGACACACAGTCATGTTAGATTTTCATTTTGTTAATAAAACTGACATGGGGTTATAAAGACACAGCAGAAGTTTCTGAGATGTGGGCAGTTCTATATCCCAATCTTACATTATGTATATGTGTTTATATAATAGAATGCAAAAACATTAGTAGAGCTACATCCTGAAAATGACTGTATATCAAACTGATGAATTCCTAGGGAGCCCTGGAGCTTACCCACGAGCATTGCTCAGTGTCCCATTTCTGGTTTGTTAATTGTTCTTGAGTCATATATAGTGTGATAATCGAGGGAAGATGGGGAGTGGCTTCACAGGGATTTTGTGCATAATGTAATTTTTGCCTCTTTTTTGTGAATCTGAAAGATAGTTCAACACACAAACAGAGGCACAATGTGGCCTCCTTTTTTGCAAACTGTGAACAGAAGAGAGGAAGGGAGCTTGCTCTTAGAAGGCACAGGGAAGTAGTTCACAGTGATCAATGTTGTAAAGAATAATAGATTTCTACAGTTGACAAATGATTTTGAGTGAGCTTTAAAGTAAATGCACCTGCTGCTACAAGATGCTGGGTTTGTGTCTGTCTGTGGACCTCTTACCTGTCTTCACTGTTTGCCAACCCAGAGAGAAGGGGCTGCGAGCCTGAAGGTTGTAGGAGGAGATGGGGCTATGGTTGTCAGTTGCTGGACTCCATGAGAGAGTGGCTGTACTTTCTGTGATCTCCTCCACTATGACCACTCCAGGTGGCCCTGGGGGACCTACAGGCAAGACAGTGGATAAAGCAGAGAATCATAAGCAGCCACAAGACACCATATTTCCAGTGTGTATCTCATCAGATGATGTGTTTGTCTAAACAAATACATACTTAGTAATGAAAATTGACAGCAGAAAGTTATGGCATACAAGTTATTTTCTAGAATTTCTGTAGAAGAACTTAATTATGTATTATATTTTTTCTGACACTTTGTGTCTTGAGACAATTTTCAATTAGCATTATATATTTATAGAAAAAGGAAAAATAATCAGAAGCAGACACGAAGATAGGAATGTCAATATGAACTGTGGTTGTTAAAATCAATCACAACTAACAGGCAGAAGCAGCAACAGGCAGGCAGTGCTTCAGGAACAGACATGATAGCATTTATAATAAAGAGCTATAGTTGGGTGAAGTTAGTGCTCTAGCTCGGAAGCCTTATAATGTGCAAGTCATGTAATACTTTGGCTTGAACAACTCACTTTTTGGCCAAGAGGATGCAGAGCATTCTGGAATAGTGGTACTATGCAGACCATCAGGTTATCCACCAAAAGTGAAATATACACTCTGTGCTCTGTGAGAATTCAAAGGAGACTATAATTATGTTGCTTTGGGGAGGGTGATGAGGCAGAGTGGTAGTGACTCACAGAAGTTTAGATCTTTTTATCTTTAAGTGGTAGTATGGAACAGAGACAATTGGTAGACACAGAGGTAGACAACCAATGAGTAGATTTTGTTTTCAAGAAATAACCAGAATATGATTTCAGGAGAAATGTCTCATTAATTATGTCTAAAAATCAATGTTAAGTGCATTAAAATGTATGCATATTTACATTTTATTGATTAAAGGAAACAACAGTTTTTTTGTTGTTAAATTCATATTCCATAGTGTGGACTATGCAAATTTTAGAATGGTTTCCATATTGCATAAAGAATACATACCTAGAAGTATTTTCAGTTACTAATCTATGAATTGATACATATGTGGTTAATTACTTTCTGGATTTGAACTATCTATGAACTAAAGAAAGGAACAGTAAGCTAGAGCACTTTCAAGCCTTGGCACACAAATGGCATTTTGACGAGACAGTATCTGAGCATTTTTCACTGAGCAGGGTGCCGAGACCAGGGGAATGGAAGTTAGAGACTATTCTAACATGGAGGTGAGATAGTTGGGGCTTTGAACAAAGGAGTAGTGCAAAGCCTTAAGAAGTGACAGTTTTTCCTCTAAGTGAAGTGATGGAAGGAACAGTGAAATAATGAAACACAGAATGACTTTGAAATAACAAGGAACGAAGCCCTGAGCTCATTCTGGAAGGTAATCATTTTCTTCACTGAGCCTCCAAATGGAAGGTGTGTGTATGTGAAAGTGAGCTTGGGGACAGGAGGGCAGCAGGCAAGGCTTCGAGTAGATGCATAATGAAAGGAAGCAAGAGAAAATACAGATAAGCACGATGCTTTTCCAGGATTAGCTGGATTGTATCATCATGAAGGAGAAACTGAACAAATAAGCACATTTTGAACATCCAGAACCAGGTCTAGGAAAGAAGCCAGAGGATGGGTTGATGCTTGGATAAGCCTAACTGCTCATCTTCAAAGATGTAGAAAATGTGAATTACTATGGGATTCAGGAGAAGGCAGGAAGGTGCTAATAGATAAGAACAACACAGATGCATTGGACTACTACAGAAAGAAGACCAAAAGAGTTAGGTTTGTGTTGTGAAGAGCAACTTGCATTTTTTGTGACTTTGTTTGTGTGTGTGTGTATGTGTGTGTGTGTGTGTGTGTGTGTGTGTGTGTGTGTGTGTGTGTGTGTATGTGTAGATGGGATAGTTTTGAGTAGAAAATTGGTGTGCAAGCATAAAGTGAAGAATATGATTATTAACATGTATATCCCAAGATTGTGTATGACTATGCTGATGCACAGTTATGCTTATGTTGAAGTCATTAATGTGGCATAGTGAGGAAAAGAGAAGAGATGAAGGTGTTAAAGAAGGTATGTAGGGAGGTATTATAATGTAGACAAGAGTATCGGGAAACATCTGTACAATATAATTATAAGAACAATATAATTATGCCAAAATTATGATCACTATTTGATTACTAAAATGATACCAAATAGATACATACCACAGTCTACCTTATAATACACTAAGATGACATGATATATGTTTCCTAGACATTAATTATTACTTTACTATTATTGGTTTACTATTTTAGAGAGGTGATCATGAATTTCAAAGGGACTATTCAGCTGATAATTATTCAGGCAGTATATTTGGTTTTGTGCTAGGCACTGGAAATGTGAGCATCTATTCTAATGAAAGGAAAGTACTTGCCACAATCATTGTAGTAATGAATAGCCCAGGTGAGCTATAAGTATGGATATGATAATAAAATCTGATTTTGGAAAGGAGCAAGGGATATGCAGACCTTCCTATTACTATTAACATGGAAAAAGGATTCCAGTGAAGGAAGGAATGAGAAAGTTTGTGTTAAAGAAAGTGCAGGTGGTATATGAAGTATGCAGTAGAGAGAAGTGCCCGATGGACAGCAGAGGAAGTCTATGCATAGAGTGACTGGCATCTTTCCTTTCCCTTTCTGTCAATGTAATTCATTCCTTCATTGAGCAGTGGAGTCTGCTCCTTTCCCTTCGGAAGCTGAGCTGGCCCACGACCATCGGATTCTATCCATAACAATAAAAATTTCAAACACTGTTCGACTCTTGAGGTGAGGTCATTAGAAGCTTTTGATATTTCTCTATTCTTCTGCAATAATTTTTAGGGTTTAAGCTCGTAGGCAGTTTGGAAATCAAATTATACAGAAGCTACCACTCTGTAAGAAACTACAAAGCCATTTTGACAGAAGCATGAATAGAAAGAAGCATTCAACTTGTTCCCAGCTCTCCCATGCAGTCCAGCCCAGGCACCAGCCAATACAGAGGCAGTCTTCAAAGACCTCCTGCTTCTGTAGGCATGTATGTGAGAAAATATTAGGATGGATTGGCTGAGCTTGTCAGCTGCTCAACTCCTGAGAGATGTGGTGCGTGGATCTTTAAAGTGACTCGATTTGAAGCCAATGATGGCTAACAGGAACATACTTCACAATTATTTATTGTGTGGGTTTGCTTATAGGGAATGCTGAGGAAGGGCTCCCGAGAGGCTTTTAAACCAGGTTAGAAAGTTTGATGATGTGTTTATGTAAGATATCATGGTCAAATTGATTTCTTTATCTCATCTGTAGTATGCTATTGTCCTGTTAAATTTCAGCATTCTACTTATTTATCTCTTCAATGGACATTTATTTACAAATGCCTCCATGCAAACTTCAGGTCACGTGGGGAGAGGAGCATCTGTAAAAGCAAGTGATTTTCCCTTCTGAGCGCTAAAGTTCATGGAAGATGATTAGCATATTTTAAGATTACAGCTAATTCAGTATTTTCTAATGCTTCAACTGAAATTTGTCTTTATTCTTCTTCATATAGCTTCAAGAACTTTTCTCTATTTACATCTACTTACCAAAATATATTTTCTAACAAAATAACCAGTAACAATGTTTATGTACCCATTATATCATCTTGGCTGATCACTCATGTATAACTGTAAATCATTATACAACTGATTGTTCAGTAATCATGTAATATTTAAATTATAAATCCTTGTGACAAAGCGTTAAGCAGTCATTAAATTAATATTAGAGTCTACTTAACAGCATAGCCTTCATGGAGTTGAAAAATGTACAATGCAAAATTGTATATAGTAATTTGCCAAATATGCAGAGAAAAAATCAGAAAGCAGTGCATTAACTTATTACTTGGAGATGAAAATAGCACATTTAAGCTTTATTTTATCCATATTTCTTTTTAAAAGATTATTGTTTTTATTCATATGAGTATTCACTTACATGTATGTATGTGCATCGCTGAAGGGTCAGAGAAGGCTTTGAAAACTTTGGAACTGGAGTTACAGATCATTGTTAGTCACAATGTGGGTACTGGTAACTGACCATGGTCTTCTGGAAGAGCAACTAGGTGCCCCTCAGCACCAAGCCTGCCTCCCAGCCCTTCCCAGACTTATTCCTCTGCAGTTCTCAGTATGAACTACTTCTCAGTATGTCTAGGAAATATATAGTACTACTTATAAAATGACTTTTAGTTTCTCTTTAGAGCAGTGGTTCTCAACTTATGGGTAATGATCGCTTAGGGGAGTCAAAAGTCCATTTATAGGAGTCACCCAAGACTATTAGAAAACACATTTATATTACAATGAAAATAATTTTATGGTTGGGAGGTCACCACAACAGGAGGAACTATATTGAAGAGTCACAGCATTAGGAAGATTGAGAACCATTGTTATAAAGGAAGTAACATCTGTGCTATCCTAAAGATAACCTACAAGGAAACATCTACCAAGTGCCATTGTATTTGGTGGGGGAGACAAGATTAGTTTTCAGCACACAGTGTGTTAAAAAGCAGTGGCAAAGGCAAGCTTTTCACACAAAGATATAACAGGCAGTGGTCAACAGTTTTAAGTGCTCCAAGAGTGCATTTTGTCTGCCTGTACACACGCAAGAAGAGGGCATCAGATCCCATTATGGATAGTTGTGAGCCACCATGTGGTGGCTGGGAATTGAACACAGGCCTCTGTAATAGCAACCAGTGTTCTTAACCACTGAGACATCTCTCCAGCCCCAGGGACTAAACCACCAACCAAAGAATACACATGGAGGGAGCCATGACTCCAGATACACATGTAGCAGAGGATGGCCTTATTTGACATCAATGGAAGGGGAGGGAGGCTTGATGCCCCAGCATATGGGAATGTTAGAGGGGTGAGGTGTGAGTGTATAAGTGGGTGGAGGAGCACCTTCACAGAGACAAAGGAGAGGAGGAATAGGAGGATATTATGGGGGGCTTATGAAGGGGTAACCGGGAAGGAGGATATCAGTTGAAATATAAACAATTAAAATAATTTTTTAAAAGTGAATTTTCTACATGTAACAGTTGCTTCATTGGTTGTAATCACTTGCCTAAAATTTCCACTCTTACGAATAGCCAAATTGGTACTTGACAAGTATTAGACCTTTGGAAAATATTTGTTAAAGAAAAGATGAAGGATGGAAAGATGGGAGAATGATAAAAAGATGGAAGGTTAGAGGACGATATGTTCTGAATTTGCAATTCCGTATTATAACAAATGAAAAGAATGTTCTAAAACATGACCATCATGTTGCACAGGGAGCTTATGTAATGGTTTCTTTATAAAAGCATATTTACATTAATGATTTTTTTAGTCAGACTTAGAATGGCAAAAAAAAATGACAGAATAGCTACCAAATGGAGAAGAAAAAGAAGGGACTTCATAGTAAGCTTTGTTAGGAACTTTGAGCATTGTAGCCTATGGAAAAATAATTTTTTCCTTATAAATACAAAATACTTATAAATATGAAAGATTTATTATGAATAGATTATTGCTATGTAACACTAAAATAATCTGGTTTAGTGATTTCCTTTTTAAGAAAAATTAACTATAATTTTCAGCTATAATAGAGGTGAAAACAATTTACTGTTATATTATTATTGGTTTATCAATGCTTTATTCATAAAGAAAATATATTTAGACAATATATACTGACTGCTGGCTCCTTAGTTTCCTCTTTATATTTAGAGCGGGTGAATTCATTAACATATTAATGTATCAACTATATTTGTTTTTAAAGTTTGTTCCTAATGTCCCTATTTTTTTCTTGCTTTTTTGTTTGTTTTTTTGTTTTAAATCAAATTAGGTAGTAAACATTATTTTTCTGAAAGGCTTTTGCAGCTAATTTACAGAAAACTACCTTTGAAAATACATTATTGAAAGACAAATGCCTCAGTGCTGATGGATTTAGTGGCTAGTGTCTGCGTATGAGTTAGGTACCACTCATTCTGTAGGAATCTCAGGACATTTTACAAGGAGCCATAAGAACAGATGCACAGTAATCAGAACCACACCTCGTGAGGGGAGGGATGCTCTGCTATGCTAAATAGGTACACTGAAATGAATACTTTGTTGATGAATAGGAAACTAACAGGAATACTTATTAGAAAAGTAACTGCTTACAATGGAAGCCATGGTTTATTATATGTCCCTATGCAGAGAACGCCTTAGCAAAGAAGAAGCAGAAGCCATGTAATTATGTGTTCCCTCTTCAAGGTCCCTGAGAACTGCTATGATGTGAGAATACCTTCACTCCTACTGCTAACTTGCAGTTTCCTTTCCTTTCTTTCTATTTATTTTTAATTGCAAGACAATTGATTTTATACTATGTATTCTGATCATTCTTCAGACACTGTGGTAGCTTTCACAGAACCTGCATATGTTCAAGTCAGAGATATGAGGGGGATGTTGACCTGGGCTCTCATCTCTAACCAAGAAGCTATTTGCCCTTGGTACCTCCTAGCAAAACATTTTCTTTTCTTGATGAGCTGCTGACAGTACATGGGGGAAAGGATCTGTCTCCTTACAACTTAAAGCTTGGTATTATTCTGATAGTGACCTGAAACAAGGACCCATTACTTCAGACACTAATTAAGTAGCATGACAGAGCCTGAGAATTTTTAAATAACTGGAGTCTTCCAGTTTGATTCCTTTCTTTTTCTCATCAGGAAGTTTTGTCCTTTAGCCCCAAATGGATGTTAAGGGAGCTCCACTGCTCTTTTTGGGGAACAGTACAAGAATTGAGGCAGGGATAGTCCAGAGCCAGACGAATTAGTCAGGCGATGACAATGGAATCATAATCTTCCTGTGGTATTCTTCCCCACTCTCCCTGCCAGTCTTGGACAGCAGCAGCAGGACAGGCATTTCAGAGTTGGCTTTCTGTCCAGTACTTTATAGAGGAGATGAAGAGTCCCTCCTCAAGGCTATAGCTGCCTCTATGCCAAGTAGTATTTTAGAAGTCTCTAGACTAGTCTTAACTTCTTCCTGATTCTGAGACTTCATGTTTCCAAAATATCCCACTGTAAAGCATTATTTCATATTATGAAATAATTCAGCTTATTTTCATGTTTTATATGTTGCCGGGCTGTCCTAGTGTTTTTTCCACAGTGAAAATTTAAAGAGGAAAAACTAAAGTTTCTGGGACTCCAAATATTAAATAGAACTCATTTTTTAAATCTAAAAAATCATCTTTAAAATCTAAAGTGAAAACTTGATACAAATAACTTCTCTTTTGTCATTTTATTTATACGTATGAATTATCACATTGCCCTCCTAACAACAAATGCCCTAATTCTATGGTCAGTTCTGCAAATATTGTGTAATGACAGTCACCTCCACTGAACACACACACAACTCTTCTGTAGGTAAGAAGGAATGAGTGTGGCCATTAGTGAAGAAAAAACGTCCTATGAATGTTCTTCAAATACATGATGAAGATCAGCCTCGGTTACTACCTGTACAAAAGGATAATATGGATAAAAGAATCCAAGAACTTGACAGAGAACTTGTTTTATTTTTATCACGTAACTTCCTCATTGACAAAGACCCACCATTACAAGGGGACAATGGTTGGATTGTTAAATATAGAAAAAGAAACCTGTGGACAACCAGAAAAACAAAACAAAACAAAAAGCTATTTTGCTTAGGCTCAAATGATAATAAACAATATGGTTTTTTTCAATAAATTATATGTATACATGCACACAGATACATATGCACACATATGTATATGTATATTATATATGTATGTCTGTATGTTTGTATGTATGTGTATTCAATGTGCATGTGTGTGTTTGTGTGATGGGTACTGTTCCTGTAGCTCAGAGTGCCTTGGAGCTCAGAGAAGTCCTCTTGCCTCAGACTTCTTGGTATTGGTATTGCAGGTAAGAACAATCTGAGCGATCATGTGTACCATCAAAAGTAACATTAATCAAAACTATGACTGATTTTGTGGTATGCTATATATTAATCCATATTAATGAACATGTTAACAAGTGCTTGCTGAGTTGCACTTTTATAATTACAATGAAAAAGAGTATATATGTATTCAGAAATCATGCCATTGATAACAAGTTTATTCTTATACAAGGAAGTATGTATGTTATGGACATATAACTTTGTGGACATCCTGGGCTGGACAAACTCAGCTTCCTTAACTGCTGTGCTGAGCTTGCTTTATGTGTCTATCAAATGCTTGCTGCCACTAATGTTCCTCAGAAAGAGACAAGGATGCCTTAAATTATTTACTATTTATTCACCTAATCATATTGAGCCTTTCCTAATGTGTTTAGTCCCACGAGAATAAGCAGCTCATCTTACCACAGATAGTCAAGTATAGAAAGGAGAAATAAGTAGGATAATGTATTTTTAAAAAAATAATTTTGCATTAACTATTTGGTAAATCTAAGCATTTATTCATATCTACCTATTAATCATCAATCCATCTATCTATCTATCCATCATCTATCTACTATCTATCACCTATCATCTATCAACCATTCATTTATTTATATCTATCCACTAACCATATATCTATTTATCATGTCTATCCATATATCTTCTCTCTATCACTGGTCATCAATCTACATTTATCTAATCAATATCAACATCATCACCATCATCTTGACTCATCTATCTCTTTATTTTGTCTATCACATATATTACCCAACTTTTCTGTTTGAAATTGCTGCTTCTGCTGAATTTACCTTTTTAACATCTGCATAGACTGTACATTCAATGCTCTGTTCAAGCTTTATCTCCTTAGATTTCCCTGACCACACTGTTTTGTATTTATCACATCATGTACTATTCATTCAGATTTGAAATCACAAATAGAAATTATCCATTCAAGAGTAATTTACTAGTGCTCGCTTCCCACTTTAGAGTTTACACACAGAACTTTGGCACAGGAATGTGATATTTTTGATATTATATTGCCATAGCTTAGGATACTACTTAAAACCACATATTATGATATATATTTATAATAAATGAGTGAATATTTCATTGAAAACCATTTTAGAATAGTTTTTTACTTAATATTTGAACACCATCACTTTTGACCAATCTAGAAATGAAAAAGGAAGTATACTTTACAAAACTCCTTTTGGAAGTATTCTGAAAGAAGACTAAATAAGTATATTTAAAATTAGAAATCTCATCTATTGCATTCTCATCCTTGTTTAATGATGCTAACTAGGTACGCACCTGTCAATATATTTCTAGTTGGTAAGGAAAAGATTATTTGTGTGTTTCAAACTTCTATGAGCAGTGAAATTTCTGGCATCTCTGTATTACAACATACATTTTTCTGAGCTTTTTCTAAGTCACAGAATTTGTAGGTTTGAAATAAGAGCTTGAGAACTTTCATTTTGTAGACAATGCCTAGAAATTTTCTATATACATTGTATATATATATATATATATATATATATGTATACATACACACACACACGCACACACACACACACACACACACACACACACACACACACACACATATATATATATGTCTTTTCTTAAGAAAAAAATAATTTAAAGATAGTCAGGCAAGAAATCAGAAGCTCATATCCTGGAACCCACCTTTTCATTTGAAAACTTTGGGCACTTGGAAATTTTTCTGAACCTTTCTATTTATTAACTTCTTGATATTTCATAAAACATTGGCAATTTTGGTCTTATCATGAGTATATATTAGATAACCTTAAAAACTCTTTTGAAATTGAGAAATAGATACTAGCAATGAGTGGACCTTTTACTTTCTGATAACTAAGACACTAATAACATCATAATATATTTTGCTAATGAAAATAATCCATAATCTTATCTCAAAAATTTCTCCATACTAAAAAATTCTCTCTAGGAAGAAGGGCTCTTGGAAGTAACACCTCTGTCCATTCTAAATAAAACAACCTTTAAACTAATTGGTGTGCCAGATAGGACCTTGGTTGAATTTACTCTGGTCATTCTGCCCTTGATATTCTGTCTTAGATGAGTTAATGTTTGTGTTGTGTGTCTATGACAAATCTCACAAACAGCAGCATGCGAGGAATCACATTAAAACTTCTTTGAAAATCACACAGGTGCATTTCATTTCTCGTATTGTCAACAGTAGATTCTACGGTATCTTCTAAGGGACATACAGCTTTAAAATGGATCATCATCATATTTACTTTTTTTTTTTTTTTTTTTTTTTTTTTTTTTTTTTTGGTTTTCTGAGACAGGGTTTCTCTGTATAGCCCTGGCTGTTCTGGAACTCACTCTGTAGACCAGGCTGGCCTCGAACTCAGAAATCCACCTGTCTCTGCCTCCCAAGTGCTGGGATTAAAGGCGTGTGCCACCACAGCCTGGCTCATACTTACATTTTTAACTGAATAGTTATTTCATGTCTATGAATATAAGTAGAAGGCTCTGCAGTAAATTAATCTCACTTTCTCTCATCTTTATTAGTAATCTTTCTACTGATAAAATCTTTTACAAATGAAACACCCAGCCTCAAAAAGTAGAGGCAACACCTAAGCTCCTGGCCTCCCAAAGTCTACAGTTTGATACTGATTCTTATCTCAAGATGTTATCCTAGTTTCAACCCTATAATATCCATCACTGTATGGCATGCTCCACATGACTCTGCATTGACAGGATGTATACCTTAAAAGATCAAAATATGTTCTGATGGGGCAGGGAGGAAGCAGACAGTTTTGTTTTTGTCAATGGAGAGTGGATTTAGAGATAAACCCTACATACTTGATTCCTCTATGTTGATATTCCTCTATAGTTGATTCCCTCATAGTTACTCCACCCATCGCAACATGGTATAGGGAAGGAGTGCTTTCTCTCGGGTACTATTACATAAAATGTCCTGCTTCACTTCACCTCAGTCTTGTCAACCTCAGCTGCCATCAGTACTAATAGATTCAGAAAGCCATGGATAAGTCAATTTATTATTATAGATACTTGTTCAGCAGTAAAGACATCTTAAACTGACTTACTTAGAATTGGGCATAGACCTATATAGATCCTGGTTGAGAGGTGTGGCCATTTTTTTTTTTTTATGTCTGCAACAAAGGATGTAGTCTCTGTCATTCAATACATGTTCTTAGAAATCAGCCACATGGAAGGGTGAAGAAAATAGATGGCAGTGTAGAGAGCTGCCAAAAATTTCAGTCCTTGCAGAAAAAGCAGAGACTCTGTATTTGCCAATTAAAAACCTGTTTTAACCTCACGTCCTCAGAGCCAATAGATTTCATATATTTTAAGCCAATTGGAATTAGATTTTGTATTACCTGCCACAAAGTACCATTTCCTATACAGAATAGCTGAGAGCTCTTCTTATTCATAAAGGATTAAAAACTAGAATCATTCTCTGTCTTTGCTAAGACTGGTTACATTAACATAAACAAACTGAAAAGGGAAGCTCCAAAAATACCTAATTATGGCAAATAAACATTTTTGGAATTGAAAATGACAAACCAACTGGGAAACCTGACAGAACAGCTGGCCAACTAGAAGCAAACAGCCATTTAGATAAATGCAAAATGCAGTGAAGCCGTTAAAATGGTTTAAAAATATATCACTTTTGAATAGAGACTTTGGAATCTCTAAATAGACAGTACTATAATCAATATAGTTCTGTGACCACAAATTTCAACAAACTATTGAAAATGTATTTTTACAACAAAGGTAAAACAGAAATGGTGTCACAAATTCTTTACTCAATAATATATTCCTCACTATTGTACTCATTAAAAAAACAGACTCTGAAAATTTTGGGATAAATTACTATATAAAGGCAAAAACAAAAGGCTACCCTTGATACTTTTGAAAGCTGGAGGCTCCGTAAACACCTTAGGATGAAGTTCTTGGACAGGCCCTGTCTTCTTTCAGCAATAAAGCTGTGAATAAGCCTTCCATCAATGAGTAAAGAAAGGAACACAGATGTATAAAGATATGCACGTAAGTGTAGATTGAAGGAAGAACTTGACTTCTGGGCAGTACATTTGCACTTAATTACTCTGGTAATAAAGAGACAGTAAAGGCTCCTAAACTGGAGGTGGCTAGACATGGTAGAACTTACTAGGAAAAATAACAGCCAGAGGGATCTATTCCAAAATTTCGTGATTTGAGACTCTGGAAAAACAATTGTAAGACCAAAAAGGAATTTGAGAAAGGATAAATAAGTTTTATTCCACTTTCCATTTTATGAAATTTTAATTGAAATACTAATTTTCTGCAATGTTGGAGTAGAAGCAGGGTAAGACAGAAGTCTGAGCCAGCAGAGACTTAAGCATGTTGAGGACAGCTATTGTAAAGACAGTGGCCCGATCACTTTACAGTAGTAACAATGCTGAACATCAGAGAGCCAGTCTTGTTGAAAAACTGGATAGTACTTTAGGGGCTCCCACAAGTCCATAAGGTTCTTATTGACTAATGCTTACTTGGGGGTGAGAAACAGACATGGTAGCATTTAGGAACTGACATAAGACAAGTCAATGAAGTCAGGATTTTCATATAGGAATTAAATTTGGCATAGAAGGTGCCTTTTCAATGTAAATAAAAATCAAAGGAAAATTCAATATGTGGAAGTACCCAGTTCAGTGTATTAAATAAATTATCTGAAATGTCATGACCTTGGTATGAGGTCAATACATGGCAAGCTGGTTCCAGCATAGAATATCTGTACCTGAAATTAGGGCATGATAATAAGATGCTGGGTTCCAGGTATCTGTGATATCAATGGCTAATTCAGGAACTACTCTCTTGGACATACAGTCTCACAGGTCATGTAGCCTTTCACTTCATTTCCTTGTTGAATTTGTTTCCAATGTAAACCATTTTTGCTATTTGCACTTTGTTTTAAATATTAGATCGTCTATTGTTAACAAATTGTGTTATAAAAAGTAGTGAGGTATAAGAGGTGGGAGAAAGCCAAAAAAAAAAAAAAAAAAAATCCAGAAAGTGTCACACATTTGGAAGCATCAGGCTTCAAGGTAAATTGCTGAAGGCTTTTGCCTTTCTGTGTCCCTGTTTTAGTGACAGGTTCTAGAACATGGTGACATATTAAAAGTCCATGAAAATTATTTGCTCAATTGCTATGTCATATTCTATCCATTCTCATTTACATGGACCTTAAAATTTTAATCTTAGTAGAAATGATTTTTCATTCATTTGGACATTGAGTAATTTGTCAATAATTTCAGAAAAACATTCATTGTGATCTGGACTCAGGGGTTAAGATAGTAAAATAAAGTGGTTCCCATCTTTCCTGCTTTGTTTTTGAGATAGAAAAAGACAATAAACAGATGAGTGGAATAGATTCAGATAGCAATAAATTCAATGATAAAAGTATAATCATATAACAATCATATTAGGGAGAAATAGATGACATTAGCTTGGGAGCTTAACAGTAAATAATGAGTCAGCAAGCTATGCCAATTCTGTAAGCAAGAGCTTTCAGTTGATAGCATCTATGGGTAGATATCTCAAGTATTGATGAGTATGGCATATTGGAGAAACAGAAGGCTCCTGTGGTTGGAGGGATACAAAGGAGGAGGGAGAGGAGAGGTGTTAACATTGGGAAGATCATCAGGCACCAAATGCAGAAGGAACTGTAGGACATAGGAAGGATTTCATATTTTCTTCTGAGTGCGATTTAGGTTCTAGGGCACATATGAGAAAAGTCAAAGTAAAGAAATTTGGAAAATCTTAGGGCATTTTGGGATTAAAAAGTTTACTAAGACATATAGAACCTTTTTGCAATTGACTTTAGTAATAAATATTAATTCTGGTGATTAACAAATGGCTCAACAAGTGCACTTGTTGCACAGCATTTATCCATGGCTGTGACAGGCCCCAGGGAGCTGTTATTAACAGCTCTCCTGCAATTATTTTAGAATATGGCAAGTTCTCTACTTGTAAGGGAAACAAAGATAACATCTTCTCTCTACCACTAGTATTATCCAACTAGAACTCAATAACATTCATCTTATTTTAACTTTGAATATGTGACTATGACTATGAGTCAGGTTGGGTAGAGCCATGTGATTGACACATATCCATGAACTGTAGTCCAAAGTGAACCATGTCATTTGTGGACAGGCATTCCATCTCCTTTAAAGATGCCCATAGCCTTCTTTAAAATATTCGGTTCTGTAGCTGTTTTGCTTCTTTTCTAGACTATACAAGGAATTCCTGTTAATTATCACAAATTTCAAATGAAAGCAAAATTAATCAACCAATTCAGGCTATAGAGTATGCATAAATATTTAATGCAGTTTTATATAAATTCAATTCATACACAACTTTACATATGCTAACACAAAAGTAGCTAGTCCATCCATCAAAGGTGAAGGTGATCTTTCTGAAATGGAGAATAGACATTTCAGGGCCTATTGTACACACTGTCAAGAATAATTAAAAATATTGAACTTGCTTATTTAAAATTTCAAGCAACCCAGATGCTCTCTGAAATTTCATTCATTAAGCCAGCATCACATAAATTTTGAGAACAGATGAGTTAAAAAATCCTGTAGGAAAATACCATATGAGGTGCTAAAATATGCAGGGAACCATGTTACCACACAGCTTTCTATAAATCTAGTGCTGCTGAGCTGTCACTGCTCATTATGATTCTGCAATACAGATTCAGATAAAAAATAATATATAGCTATATGGTCTCTTAACTCTGTCCAATCTCACTGTTCATTTATGAATAATTTATGTATACCTCTGTGATTTATTTTGCATGAACATACCATGAGGAGAATTTGGAATTATTATTATAAAGTCAGGTAACATGTGTACAATGCCATATCTTTAATATGACTACAATTTTGACAATATTAGAGATTAAACTGTAAGGAGATTTTTCTAGTGTATTTTGTTTGAGAAAATGGGCATGATGGATCATGGCTATAATCTGAGCATTTAGGAAGTGAGGCTGTATAATTGGGAAGTGAAATTTATCCTTTATCCCATTGCAAGTTAGAGGCTAGTCTGAGACTTGAAATTCTTTCACAAAACAAAAACAAAAAGTATAAATAATGGTGAATATATGTGTGTGTTTGTGTGTGTATTTAATATACTTGGATATGTTTGTTGCAAGGCTTCTGATGGTTTTTCTGGAAATCAAAATCTTTAATAATATGTATGTCACAAATGGTAGACATGTTTCACAGAATTGATCCAAAGTTGACAAAAATGCACTTAGAATCAGTTTTATACTTTTAATTAAATAAATCCATCATCCCCCTAAGGAGTTTAATTTCATGCTCTCCTCTTCAGGCAATGACTGAACTAGGGTAGAAAAGGCACCACCATCTTTGTGATTCTCCAGTAGTATAGCTTGTGAGTATTTTGTTATGTAAGTGTGGGATGAAATACTAAGCAGATTTCTTCCAGAGCTCAGGACAGACTGAAAGATGACTACTGTCTTGCATGATGGCAAACCTGGTAAAATTTTGATGCTACCATCTAACTCATTTGCAGGGATGGAGATGGTCGGCTCCCTCAGAAGCACTTAGAGCAGTCCTGTAGTGGGCTAATTTGTAGCAGGTGTTCCCTATAATGGATGGACAGCACAAAGTCTGTAATGTGGACTGCCTTGTTCATGGTGATATGATGAATGCTGCTTATTAGCTTGACTTAGCACTCTGTGAACTGAGGTTTTAAGACAAATATCCAATCTTTGATTTATTGATTTGTACAGATTAGATGATACAATGTTTTTGCAAGAGTGATTAGATATTTTAAATGAAGTTTAGTAATAACAGTCTTATTTCTTGAGTTTGCAAAAAAGAAATAATTATAGGAAGCCATAAGCTCCTGAGCAAAACATGTAATTAAACCAGACCTGTTCCCTGCCACAGTTCTGTGATTAATGAATACAGAAACAAATCAGAACACTGGCAGGTGAACAAGCTGACACGTGGGTAGAGATAACTAACTGAGGTGATTTCCAAAAACCTTCTCTCCATTGATACTTTGTACCTTTGACCTAGACTGTTCTAAAATTTAAGACGCAATTTTAGGAGAATCAGAATCATTCATACTAGTTGGTTTCAATTTTTAAAGCCTATCTATTTTATGTGATTACACTATTTTACAATAACTCTAAAATATTTTTGTGTTCTTGGCAATATTTTAAAGAGTTTATACCTTTCTGTTTGTTTTTGCTTTTCAGAACAGGAATTCAATAAGTAGTTGGACTGGCTTTGATTTCAAAATACTCCTGCTTCAGCCTCCCTATGTTGGGTTTATGTGGTGTGTTATCACAATTGCCCACTAAGCTGGAGACATAGTCATATATATCCATTTCAACTTCCGTGGACTCAGTACTAATATTTAATAAACACTGAGTAGTATGGTTTAAGTCAATCCCATCCTATATGTGGATACTCAATTAAACTTCACTGATGATTGACACCAAGATGAAGGCTGTGCTGCTGGAAGTACAACTTTTATGTTGCTGCCTGTTCCTCTCATCTCATTCTACATAAATATAATTTGTTCATTTAGATGTTTTCCTTACTCAATTATATCTTCAATTTTTTAAAAAAAAAATACATTACTTTTATGTGCATATATATGTATGTTTGGTAAATACACGTGTGCTTGCAAGTAAGTG
>NW_022196906.1:4253964-4258498 GCF_008632895.1 Mastomys coucha
AGTTCGAGATACAGGCTGTTATAAGCTTCATGAAGTGAAAGTAGTCTGGAGCCATCTCTCTAGCCAGTCCCCTATGGGCTTTTGTAATTGACCTTGAAGTGCTTTAGTGAGCACTGGAGGGAGTCAAAGCTCTGACCACCATCAGACTGCACTATCACATCATGACTGTGCTTGCAGAACAAAGCGGTTGATATCACTGCTTACTTCAGCCAGTGTATGATGGGCTATGATCACCTGGTGAGTAAATGTAGATCACCGTTCTGCTCCTATATACCATGAAGCTCTGTGGATCTCTTTAACGTTAAAGATGACTTTAAGAATTTCTGCTTTCTGTAAGGCTGAACCATAATAACTGAGGAATATACTGCCATCAGAAATCTCATCTCATTCTTATTATCCCCCATTCCTTTTAATAATGTTTCTTTTGTGTGTGTGTATGGGGTTACTGGGGATCAGAAGGTGACTTCCTGCAGTCTGTTCTCTTCTTCTATGATGTGGATTTAGAGGCTGGTCAACAGGCCTGAGTGGCATGTGCTATTTATCACCTACTGGGCCATTTTGGCAGCCTCCCTCCTTTTTCACTTTTCATTCTCTTCCCCACTTCTTTTATGAGTGCAGAATTTTCAAAAGGTTACTCAGCTTCCTCAGAGTAAGACTGTCCAGCTTATGCCATAAGAGAGAAATTTTGTCTGAGTCATTTCTTAATGTGAAACTATGTCAGCCAGGCTAAAGGGTTGTTATTGTAGCAATAACACTTGGTAAAATTCAAGATCAGGATGTTGAGATCCTCAACAACTAAATTCAATGCTAAGTCTAGTTTAGCATTGCCTCAAGCTAAACTCAATGCTAAGTGTAGCTTTGAAGCAGCTGTGACTCCTTCCTTTGTCAAATGTGCAAACACAGTAGGCTTTTTCTCTCCAGTTTTCTATGAACACACCCACAGACACAGTCTTCTGTCCTTCATCTTTGTGTTTACTTCTTGAATCACGGACAAGTTTCTTTCTTATTTATTTATTAGAACAAAATTATTTTGCTTTTTGTTGTTGCTTGTTTGTTTGTTTGTTTGTTTTGATGATGGGTGCTAGTTTTCTCCATTGCTTTTAGTTTTTAGGCAGTGGAGCCAATTCTTAATTATAAAGCTGAAACTCTCTCTACTCAGCCAATTACAGGGTAGAGATTATGAACTCACAACTGCGAACCTTCAAGTAATGTAGCAAGTTAGAGTCTCCTAGTTCACACTAAAGAATGTCTACATGGTTTACTATTTAAAAATAAAAAATAATGAAAGAAATCTTTGAAAATTCTTTTAACAAGGATGAGTATGATAATTTTGGGCATTTACAGATATCATCTGGTATTGTTTTTTTTCCCCTCACTGTTATATCCTCTTCGTTGCTCTAACTCATTAGAGAGCTAATTGTCTTTGTAATTCCAAATCAAAGATTACTTAGTGAGACAGAGCCATAGCCTCTGCCAGGTGTTTGGGAAGGCAGAGTCCAAACAGCAGTTAAGTTTTCTTCCCATCACTTCAGCTCCTTGCTCTGTTAGGTCTGCAGGGCTTTTGTATAGTTCAGTGAAGATTCTGTTAGACACAAGACAATGCTGTCAGACCCCAAAGCAAGCTAATTAAGAATCCAGTCCTGGAGCACATGAGTTAAACTAAGCAAGAATTTTGAATAGAGACTGTGGTGAACTTACCAATGTTCCTTTGCCTTCTTTGGAGCTGTGACCTGCCACTGGGTTGGCATCCAGAACTGCTCCTTCCATCTTGGGTACTTGCTGAGCACATTTGTTTATCAAAACTGGGCAGTAGAACTCAAATACACTTACAAGCATGTGCACTCTGGGCTTCAAACATTCCCACTCAGTACACAAAGGACTTGCTCAAACAACCTCAATGGCAGGCACAGGAATCTTACGGAGGAAAACAGAAGGGCTAGATGTTAAGTGGGAGGAACAGCTGGGTTGAGCCACACCTCTACATGTATATGAAATGAGAAGAAAGAGGATGGCCTTTAGAAACAGTTCACTAAAATGATTAGAAATACAGAAGGTCCTTTGGATGTTTTGCTTAAAGGTATGTTGGTCAAGGTCACCCTTCCTAGTATTAAAAGCTGCACTGTTTAGCTTCTGTTCTTTTGGTACTAGGATCCAGAAGAAGGCAGAAAAGAAATAGTCAATGATTAGAGAACTTAAGAATTACAGAGGAGGAGAGATCCTTTCTGAGCACTTAAGAGTTTGTTCTTGTCTTTCTAGAGTCATGATTTTAAACATGTATAAACAGAACAGAGAGAAACCTATTTAGTGGAGCTTAACATTCCTGGAGACATCATCTAGACGGCATTCCTTTATGACATTGCTTCTGCTAAGAAGCCATACAAGAGATCCTGATAAAGCACCCATTAGAATCTGATATTTAGGTTGGTTGGCCAGACATAGGGCTAGAAGGACAGATTTGTCAGTATGGTCAGTAGCCATTCAGGCCAAGGTCTAAAACAAAAGATGGGGCCATCATGTTTTCTAGGAACATGGTTAAAGGGCTGCCTCTTTAGAGGATTAAAAAATGTACCATCTTATCCTGGAAAATAGATGAGACTGGAAGTGTGCTGTGTTTGCAAGTTGATATTGGGCCATTTCTATCATCTTTCTTGACTTAGTAAATGACTACATATCTTTCAGGTTTTCATTAACATATCACCCTGATGTGACTCCTCACTCTCAGGTAAAGCTGTTACCTCCACTCTCCCTCCCATCTCTCTTCCCATCCTCTTTCTTCTTCCTTGCTTCCATTAATTCCCCTTTCCTACTTTTCCAAATATTAACATTTATAAGGCCACACTGTGTGGTGACTCTGTGGGGCTGGTAGATACAGTTGTGAAGGCTGGGGAAGCAGTGCATCTGTTGGAAGAATAGTAAGTAAAAGAGATGGTTTTGAGCCCATACCCTGAATATTCTCCTGTTCTAGTCCAATTTGGGTAGCAGCTAACATGCTTCTAAGTTATTTTGTACCTTAGTTTCCTTATCTGCATTTGGACCTCAAACTGGGGTTTCTTTTATAGTTTTTGTAGGATAAAGTGAATAGAGAAAGTCATATAATTCACCTGGACTCATTAATGCAATGAATTACATAGAGAAAGAACTTGCTAATTGTGAACTGACTGTTTTTTATTATTGTTATAAATTGAGCTCGGGACATATGCCTGTGTCAGGTCTTAACATGTCACAAAAAGTTAAAGAGCATGTTCCTTGTTAGTTAGTTCTTGGCCTAGCACGTAACATATTATATAGTTTATGATATTTTTTATGTGCTTATACATGTGTGTTTGAACATGTTTGTGTGCACAGACCAGAAGTGGATGTTAGGTGTCTTCTGCAGTTGTTATCATATTCATTGTTTTTAGGACAAGGTCTCTCATTGACCTTGGAGCTCCTCAATTTGGCTAGGATGGATGGCTGCCAAGCGCAGAGGACCTATCTTTCTCTGTCCTACTCAGTTCTGGGATTATAATTGTACAACAGCACACCTAATTTTAACATGGTGCTAGGCATCTAGATCCTGTTCTCATGCTTGTGCGAGAGACCTTTAAAACACCGAGCCATCTCCTTAGGCCTTACCTTATAAACATTTGATAAATAACCATTAAATTAATGAATGGAGAGTGACTGAAGCTTAAATTAAACAAGTTGGCTGAACTCTTTTAGTAAGGCCTTGTGGGGATGTTGCTAAGTCTGTATGACTAACTCCTCCAGTTTTTCTATATGCTTCCATTCACCCTTCCTCTGGTCTGCTGTAATTCTATTATTTCCCTCTTCAGTCCACTAAGCTCATCACTGCCAAGGACATCAAATCCTTCCAAACGGCTATGTCTAAGGGTACGGATTGTTCCTTATTTCACTTTGTAGTGTGGGTGAAGCTAGCAGATCCAAGTCTGTGTGTTTTGGGAGTTTGTGTTTGTACATGTCGGTGTATACATGTGGCGGCCATTTGTCAACCCACTCTGTCATTTCTCATTGCTCTTCACCTTGTTTGTTTGAGATAGAACCTATCTCACTGATTGAAATATGCTGGCTAACCATGAAGCCCCAGGGCTCTGCCTTTCTCTGATGTATCCAGAATACAAGGATAACAATGTACTTTATTATACCTGGGATTTAATGTAAATTCTGGGCTCAAGCCTGGATTTCCATGCTCATATAGATTTAAATAAACTATCTCCATAGCACAGTGGTCCCTTTCTGTCTGGTCCTTGACACTCTCACCCAGTTTCTCCCTCTTGAAAGTCTATTCTATCTTTGTCTACATGACCTGATTTATTTGGATTTTCTTGCCAATAGCTGTCTTTCTTTCATAGATTCTTCACAATCTCCATGCCAAATTTCCTCTTCTAGACTTTCCAGGAGTTTCTTTCCATTTGGCTTTAGTATGCTGTTAGTGCTCAAGCTAGCATATACACTCTAATATTGTTCTCTTAACCTCTGTGATCAAAAGACTTTTTGCTTACTTCATATATATATACATATATATATATATATA
>NW_022196906.1:4258508-4280904 GCF_008632895.1 Mastomys coucha
TATATATACATATATATACATATATATATGGATCCTTATCTTAAATGCTGCTCCCTTCCATACAATCAGTTTCTCCTGTACCTATCAATTAAGTAGATGTGATCACAAGTGATCATGATTACATAATTAAATTTCTTAGTTTGAGGATAATTTATGATCTATACTTGGCCATGTTTGAAAATGAAGGTGGATGATGTTAAGTCATCCTGGTGCTGTCACTTGATCCAATCAGAATATAGACATTGGCCACTTTCACATTAAAACTGACACTCACATTTGCTTCCTCTCTGCTACTTTTCATAGTCAGAGAATGCCATGTAGATTCAGTCTCCTTGAATGTTTAAGTCTGTACCTCTCTCTCCCTTTTCCAATCACCATTATCATTGGTTGTTCTTATTGGCATTGTGCCTGTTGTGTACAGTGGCTCTACGAACAAAGCATTGGCCTCACTCACATAACACATTTTGAAGTTTATGTCTTCATACTTTAGTGCGTATCTATTCCTTCAGCCACTGCATTTCTCTGTACATCAATGACTTTGACAACAAATGCTGAGTTTCTTGTCATGTGTCAAAAAACCTCCTATCCTCAGTACCACGCCATCATTGCCTTGGCATTGTAGAGACGCCATCAATCAGGATTGAAATCAGTCTTTAAAATAGAACTTCTTATGCTAAGTCTTCGTCTTTACACGTTTATATGTGCTAATGATATATTTGTATATGTGTAAGGAAGATGGGGACACAAAGCAGAATGAAATGGGATTCTCATACACTTTTGCTTGAGAATATCAATGGTGTGAAACACAATGCTTAGGATGTTCTTAAAGTGAGATAGAGAAGTCAGAGATTGTGTTTCAGAACAGTAACCCATTCCCATCAAGCAGCATGAGGAGTTCTGTATGTTAATGGAAATCACTAGTAGGTACTCCGTATTTGCTGAGTGAACAAAACAATGAGGTTTAGACTTAATCAGTTGGGCATCTTTGTAAACTGACACTGCATTGCATTTGTTCAGGGTTAATTTCAAATATGTATGTCCATGCATGTAAGCTTACTGCACTGATTTCAGCTCTGTTGCCATTCTCAACTATGACGTCTCTAATCCAAACTAAAAGTGGTGCAGAGAGGCCACATACATAATTGACAAAACAAATGTTACTTCTGTATTTAAAGGTTTTGCTAATCAGCAAACAATTCTATGAAAAGGTTAAGAGGAAACTCCCTCCTAAAGAAAGTCTAGTCTTGAAACACATATATTAATAATATCAACTTAAAATCAATGTAGATATCAAGGGTGGTTCTGTGAGGAGTGTAGAACACATTTGATTTAATTCTAAATCATTTGACAGTATATTAAGTTATTTCCACTGAGTTTGGAGTACCAGTGTAGAAATCTTTCCATGAGAAAAATATAGAAAATTCCCAAACATGTTCACTTGCTATTGAGACTCTAATATTGACACTAAATATCAGAGCTTGGAGTAAGGTTATCAAAGTAGTTCCCATTCAAGAAGAAACTGGTATCTTTAGGTTACTTTCAACTTTCTTAAAAATACATAAATAGATAATATTTTAAATCTAATTTAAACATTGTCTCTTGGAAGTTGGCGGGGATCAAATTATCTAGTTCAGTAGCATCATCTATCTTATGATGAAAAATATGTTTTCTTAAATTAAAATAGAGCTATGAAGCTAGTGAGATGGCTCTGCAGGTAAGAGTGTTTGCCAACAAGCCTCCTGATCTGAGTTTAATCTCTGGGTCCCACATGCCAGGAGGAAGGAAATAACACCTACAAGTTGTATTCTTACCTCCCCATGGGTGCTAACAAATACACACATAGACACACACACAGACACACACCACAGAGAGCAATAACAAATTAAATATATATGATAGAAATATAAATGATCACTTTAACTCAATATGCAAACTCTTTCAAAATATATGGCTCATGGATTATCTTGATAATTATCTCAGTGTAAAAAGCTGCATTAGAGGTTCTATGTTTTGAATTTTATAAACTAATTGTTAAATAATCTATCTTAAACCTATCCTTTGCCTTAAGAGGGTGATATATATAGTTAAACAGTTACATGTGTGTAACCTGTACACTGCTTACAGCCTTGAGCCTGAAGGAGCTCTGTACCTAGAGAGCTGTATTACTGTCATTATCCTAGAGTTCTGAATAATCTTGACTCCAACTTTTGTATTTTTCTCTTGTACTGGGTCCCTTGCATTGTGCATTTGGACCATTGCTATGCTTATACTATCCTTCTTAATCCTTCCTATTTCTCTTGCAAGACCAAAGGTTACCAAAGCACATTCATGTGATGCCTCCCACAAAAGCCACTGTCACACAGATGGAATTGAAGTGTTCTACAGGTCCACGGTCCCAGCTTTAGCTTTTCATTCTGAGTCCTGAGCATACCTCAGCTATCAAAGGCTGAAAGAATGGACAAGGGAAGAAATGCATAGTAAGTTCTAAATGAATGTCCGTTGACATATCTAATAGACTGAGTACTGTTTTAATGTGGAAAATGGTGGGCAGAAAACTGGTAGGTAGGGAAAAATTAGACTACTGAAGCTTCAAAGCTGGAAAGAGTAGATGCAACTGAGTTGATAAGAGAGGTGGAGGGAATTGAATTAAATGTAAGTTTAATTCTCATTGGAAGAAGTAATGCTGTGGGGAGTTGAGCACATGCCTGAACGCTGTTATATGTATCCAAACAAGTCCAGGGGTCCATTCTCAAACTCAGTTAAATACATGCTAGCTGTATGTGTAGGATGTAGAGATTTCAGGGAAGGCTCTGTATTAGAAGGGACCAACAGGTAGCTGGAGCTTTGATTATTATTATTATCATCTTTTTTACTATTATCTTTCTTTAAAAGTTTTTTGAACAGGTTTTATGTAGCCAAGGCTGGGCTTGAGTTTCTTTTGTAACTGAGACTGGTCTTGAGCTCCTTATTCTCCGCTCTACCTTAAAGGGGCTAAGATTACAGACACACATTGTCAAGCTTGACTTGGGTTTTCTTGACTTACCACTTTTCATTAAAAAATGTTGAAAAGAAATACAGAAGTTGAATGAAAAGTGATTTTCTTAATTGTTTTCTCTGCCTCTGAATAGAATAAAAGGAATACAGACTTAGGTTCCCAGTCATATTAGTCAAGCTAAGCATGTCTTCTTTAAACCATGAAACTTTCCTACTGTGCTATTACTGTGAGAAATAGATATATAACCTTGATTTATGAAAAATCAGATAGCAAAAGAATACTTTTTTCTCTGGAGTTGTCTCTGTTGCAATTGACTGCTTCTCATATTCCTCTAGAGAATCAGTGCCTTCAAAATGTTTGTCTTCTTCCATGAGGTTTTGTCCCAAGGGTCTATCACACTGTTCTTTAAAAACGTAATCTTTCTACATATCCTTCATGTGTTTAAACACCATGGTATGACCTTGCTTTGTGTATTGCTTTGATAGCACACTTCTCAAAAGAGTAAAGAAAATGGTGTCTGGACATAGATTCAGTTTCTGATTACATTTGTATTCCAACACGGTAATTTCTTTGAGGACACTCATGATTGGTGTTTTTTCTTGTTGTTGTTGGTCTGAAGATCACACACCTGGTACTGTCATAATACTGGTTCAATAAAATCTAAATTTATAAGAACAGAAGATTGATTTGATGCCCCATATAATTACTTATAGAATATTAAAGTTTTAGATAATGATAATGGTAGAAAGGAAATGAGAAGTAGCATTGAGAGTCACAACCAAAAGTATAACCAAATAAATTTTTTGGGAAAGGATAGCCCTTAAGACACAAAGTGAGAAAGAGGCAGAGAACTAGGATCTGGAGCATTCTGATTCTAAACAAGGTATAGTAGGGGTGAAGCTGCCATCCACCTGAATCCAACTCCGTGACCTGTCACAGGATTCATTAGGATACACAAAAGAAAGTCATAAACCTTCAAGGCCACAAAAAGAAGTGGTCATCAGGCTGAGAGAATAGAGACTGTTGGCGTAAGTCAAGCGCAGAGCATGATTTTAGGAACAAGTACTTCCTGCTTATGTGTGCTTCAAGTGTGATCAACACTGGAAACATAAACTGCCTAGTGGATGGTGTTCTGGCAAGGGGGTGGTCTTTACTACTCCTCTATGCATTGTGTTAATTTATAAAACAATGACTTTGCCACTTGTCTTATAACAGCCTTTAGAAAACTCACTGTAGAGTCCTCAGCTTTGCTCTTACTGCTTTGAATGGAAGACTGTTCCTCCTTTAGATTGAATGGAGAGATTGGGACAGGAGACATGGAGAGTAAAGTTATTCTCATAAGTCAACACTAAAACTAATAACATTCCAGCATGCAAATTTCCCCAGATGACAAGAACTTGCAAATTTCCACCATAAAAATAATCATGACAGATGAAGCATAAGATGCAGTTTAGTATAAAATCTAAGACTAGCTGGGAGGGAGAGGTAAATTATTTTCTCTAGTTTTAGAAATGTAATGTGAGCACATAATCAGAAATTAGTGACTAGATTGAACTCACTTCAAGGGAAAGCTTGAGCTCATAGAAACATATTCAGACAGTAGCAACCTGTTTGAAATTGCTATTGGGTGCAATTCCAAAATTAATGCATTTAATCATCTCCTAGGCATAAAGCCAAAGGCTAAAAGAGCAGAACATGAAAATATTGGCCTTGAATTATGTTCTGAACCCTGTTGAGCTTAATTTTACTTACAAAGCAGGATATGTAGTTTGCCACTTAAATTTGCCCCTTAGAGTCCTGGAAAAATAAACCTGGTTTCTTTATTATCGTCTAAATTGTTGAATTCATTTGGAAAGCTCTAATTGTAGGGGGATCATTTTAAATTATTAGTCAAGTGCACACAGCAAATACATATAAGTAAGGCAGACAACAGCAAGAAAAGAAAGCAATTTTCTACCAATTTGACTGCAAGGTACATTGTGCAATTCCGGGAAACTTGCACCTTCAGAAGGCACAAAGAAACTTTTAGCTATAGGGTATGAGGTGTATTTAAAAAGAACACTTTAAAAAGTTTAATTTTACAAAAAGGTGGTATAGCATACATTTCTGATACAAAAGTTGGAGAACAGAAGAAGCAGTCTTGTAACTAAAAAGTAGCACACATGGGGTGACTAAGCTTCTCAGATACACAGTTCTGTCTGAACATCTTCCTGAAACGATGGTGGGTTCACCACTACACATTTTCAACATAACTGAAAGAAAGAACTAAGAGGATGTCACTAACCACTCACCTCAGTATTTACTGTGTGAAATCCTTATGAATATTGCATCTTAAAATGATAATGAGAAAACACTTCAAATTGTTAAAATCAGTTAGTTTAAAATATGAACTCTTGGTATGGACTATAAAAGTGCTTATTTGTATATACTGTGCAAGGATTGTAAGCATGAAATACAACACACATCTCTCTGTAAGCCTGGGCAAGAAGGAAGGGTACTGAGTATAGTCCTGACAATTATTCTTTCTTGGGTTAGTAACATGGCTTGAAGCTTTGTACAATTTAGGAATCTGGAAACTGTCTGAGGAAACTGTCTGGAAACTGTCTACTCAATAACAAGTTAGGAGAAAAGAGAGAATGAACGAGGGAATGAAAAGTAGGGAAAAAAGGAAGAGAAAAGAAAGAGAAGAAAAAATACATAGTAGAATGCACATTTCTCATCTTGAGGAATACTATTGTAAAGGCAATGCATGCTTCAGACATTTGCTTAATTGAGATAAAACATAGCTTCATAGGCTTGCAGAACTTTTTTTGGATGGTGGTCATGGCTTTGTATTAGAAAACACTTAGTTGTTATTTTTTGCACAGTCTGTATGTTGCCATTTTCAGGTTGCATGGAGTAGGGGAATCTCTGACCTTTAACAATTGTGTACCCTCTTATGAATGTAGCTTTCTTGGCTTTTGGAAGCTGGATTTTAAAGTTGTTGGGGAAAAACCATAATGCCTGAGGCTTCTGCTGGCTTTGCATTAGAAAGCTATATCTACATGTATATGTATATGCATATATACAGATATGTATAAATATACACAAAGCTATATACACACATATACATATGTAAATCTTTCAAATACACACACACACACGCACACACACACACACACACACACACACACAGAGCAAGCTTGTCTCTGCCAACCAACCACGCAAATGTCTCAGAAGCTATGCTTCTGAGTTTGGGATGAATTTAGTTTCCTACTTAGCAGCCACTCGTTATCAGAAGTGTTTCCCCGATAGCTTTAGTATGCTTCTAAAGAGAGGTTTCCTACATCACCATCTCAAAGGCAAGAAAAGGTTAGGAAAAAAAAAAAAACGACAAAGATTGTAAAAGTGAGAAGCCCAGTGCTGACATGCCCCATCCGTCCATGCATTTCAGGCCCTTTGTAGGATAATTTATGGTGATCGTGTCTGCAGTCTGGCTATTAGCATACTCACCCCTAACAAGAAGTTCTGCCTCATCTGATACACTGTCTGCTGTGGTCTGTACCCTGCAGCCATATCTCCCAGCATGCATCAGAAGGATGTTCCTGATCATTAAATCTGCAGAGGATGCTTGCTGAAAGAGGGATGAAGTGCCAGTTTAAAATGTTGCAAATCTGCCTAGTTCAAGGTGGTTTAAGGGGAATCTTCACATATTCAAAGGGCCCATTTTTGGCCTTACAATTTATACAACAGTATAGAAATCAAACATGCCCTGTCTTAAGGAGTATACAAATTTATATTTTCCACAATCATTCAAAAAAGACTTTCAACATTGAATATCACATAAAATGATTTAGCAGCAATAGTTATAAGATATTTAAATATACACCAGTAGCTAACAGTTTTAAAAGTATAGAAAAAATCAGTAAAATTTACTGCTTCGATATTGAAAGGCAGACTTATTTTTTTGTGACAGGAACACTGTGTTGAAAGAAATAGGAACTAAGTGGAAAATGAGTTATGAGAAAAGAACTGTTGAAAGGTTATCTCAGGAGCATTTGTTGAATATTTCCTTTTGTAAGTACACTGTGGGTCACAGAATGTGAAGGCACTTAGAGAGATGCTGGTCCCCCAAGGGATGTGTCTTTATGTAACAAAATATTCCTCCCATAAAGACCATCATCAGGGAGCAGGATCAGCCAGAACCTGTGTTAATGTAATCATGAAACATGAAGGATACTCAAAACATTTGACTTCCTTGGGAGTAGAATGATTAGAGCCTGGTTAAATAACTGCAGTTAGGTGATCAATAAGTGCCAGGGGAGACACTTTTGATGTATTGCTTGGGGGAATCAGTGAGGACCCTGTAGCTGATTGACTGGTAAAAATCTTTCTTTACTTAGCACTGCCTTTCCATTACTATGTAAATATTGGTGCCTTTCTGTCATCATATAAAGACCTGGTATTGATTATAACTCCTGTCTCTTTACTCCCACCACCTCCCCCCAATCTCCCCCCTGCTTTTTTTAGCCTGTCCTTTAAGACACAGTATTATCATGTATGGGCTAGCGTGGAACTCACTATGAAACCCAGGCTGGCTTTGAACTTGCAGTGATCCTGATCTTTCTGCCTCAGACTACTAAGTGATGGGATTCTATGTATGTGCTAGCACATCCGGAGATTCAATAGTTTTCTTTACAGGGTAAAACCATAGAAAGACTTCAATATCCCTTTATGTCTGTATGTTGTAAATATTTGAGATAGCATCCTCCAAGAATGCATAAACTGAGCACAGAAAAGAATGTTTAATATACTATGCTAAAAGAAATACCCCTGGATCCAAGAGCTTTTAATGTTGGATGGAATGGGAGCAAATTACTTTTAAAATAAATGTGTTTGTCCTTACAAGACACACCATGCTAATAATTACTTAGAATTTAGTTGTTTGACTTTGTTTTGAAATATATGAATGGCTTTGTTATACCATGAAAAGGAAACCAATGCCTAGCAGTCCTGATTTTTTCCCTCAGTGTTTGTGGTAAGAGTATGATGTTCTGAGTTTTTAAAGCATTCATACATGAATGTTTGTTTCTTTCAATGAGTTGGTTACTTTGTGATTACCTGTGTTTTAGCCATTATTTTTTCTTTCCTCTCTCTGCTAGTTAGTTTTCATTCTGGCTGATCTTACAATTGGAACATCTAAAAGTATTGAAAATTTTTATAATGAGATAATTTGTTGAGATACAGTCTGCTTGCATCATATATGAGAAACAGCTTCAGAGAAAGAATGCTTTGAGAATGGATTAAAATGTCACAAAATTATTTTCAGGGTGAAATGTCTGCCTATCAAATATCATATTGACAACTTCCTTAGGTTACAACCTCACTCATAAACCCTAAAGAGATTCACATTCTATGTGGTTCCTTTTATTGAGGAGAGGGATAAAGAAATGTGTTCCATCTTCTCAGATCACCTAGATAAAATGTTCAGTTCTTACAAATACAAAATGGAAACTTGCAAACATTCTCGGGGCTGGAGAGATGGCTCAGAAGTTAAGACCCCTGTCTGCTCTTCCAGAGGTCCTGAGTTCAATTCCCAGTAACACAAGGTACCTTACAACCATCTGTAATGAGATCTGGTGCCCTCTTCTGGCCCACAGGATACATGCAGGCAGAATCCTGTGTAAATAATAAGTAAATAAGTCTAAAAAAAATTAAAAAACACTCTGACCTTTGATTTTAGTGGAGAAAAAAAAAAGCAAATTAAACATTGAAAGCAGTTGTTTAGATTCTAGGCAAGATCATTTGTGAATGATGATATTTTTGCCTCCAGCAAGTTGGGTCCACCCTGGCCACTGTGCTACAGGTGTCTGAGGGGCTCATTTACCCAGACACTTAGTTCAACAGCCTACAGTCACAGGGTACATTCCTGGGTCATGGTGGAGCACTTATCTAATGAAAAATCAGAGGTAAAGCTGTCTTGTCTTTTTTTTCCCTCCTAGAAATAACTCCACTAGGGGTTGGTGAGATGGTTCAGTGAGTAAGAGCACTGACTGCTCTTCCAAAGGTCCTGAGTTCGGATCCCAGCAACCACATGGTGGCTCACAACCTCCCGTAATGAGATCTGATGCCCTCTTGTGGTGCATCTGAAGACAGCTACAGTATATTACACCGAAGCGAGCGGGGCCATCCTGAGTTCAATTCCAAGTAGCCACATGATAACTCATGGACATCTGTATATCTATAGTGTACTCATACACATAAAATAAATAAATAAATCTTAAAAAAATAACTCCACTTGTAAGGATAGTTGGCATTTCCTCTGCTTTGTTCTGGTGGCTTCTATTATTCGCTATCTAACTATCTATTATCTATCTATCTATTTATCTATCTATCTATCTATCTATCTATCTATCTATCTATCTATCTATCATCTGTTTTGTCTGTCTACTTATCCTCTATTATCTCCTTCTCCTTCTATCATCTATCTATCTATCTATCTATCTATCTATCCACTATTTGTTTATTTTAGTTTTGAGACAAGGTTCTCAGTAGAGCATGCATGCTAGTCTCAAATTTACAGCTCTCCTTTCCTAGCCATCAAACTGCTGGAATGGCAGAGGTGGTGTTTACCTCAGTTTTTAGGTAGCAGTTTAAAAACATAAAACATTAACTTTGCAGTTTTGAAAAGTAAATTTGTAGAGTACACTCCTGTAATTATATAATTCACATTTCATCTTACAGATATTTTCCTCCAAAATATTTATTTTCTTAAATCTGGAAAAAGTTTTCAACCCTTTTACTTTCTTTCAAATTGAATTGAAAGTAAACATTGATGGAAAGATTAAGAGAGTATTTAGTGTACATATAAACATGCAAATAATTCAGGGTCAAGGCAAAAATCATCTCTCCTCTGCTGCCTGTGTGCAGTTCCTTAGGCTCCATTGTTATCTGCTGGCTCAAAAGTCTACAGCCTGTTGCACAGTCCTGGATGCTATGTCTATTTGAGTAGCTGAAATTGGCCCAATTTGGGCTGATCTTTTTCTTTTTGAATTATACCTGCATCGTATTTTTAAAATCCTAAACAGAGGCACTTATAAGCAAAGCAAACGGACTGTGAACACTAAACCTAAATTACTCATTCAGTAGATTTACTGCTCTTTCAAGAGAAGTAATGAGGAGAATTCACACGGGAGCCCATTATCCTTAATCTGAGCCCACAATGTGCTCCTGTGAGAAACTCTACAATTTGTGAAACCTTAATGACGGTTACTTACAGAGATCTTTGTTTTCTTCAATTCGGACTTCGTTTCCTCATTTCATCTCTTAGGAGGCACTCTCTTTTTCTTTGATTCTCACTTTATTTTCTGTTTTCTCTTTTCTTTCTTTAGCTTTTGCCTGCTTTCATTGGTTTTACAAGCAAATGGCGTTACCTGTTTCTTAAAATAAACTTTGCCAGAATCAGTGCTTAATCTGGTGCTCCAACACCAGACAGCCAACAGGCATATGAGCACTATAGCATCATATTGGTGCATGAGGGTCTAGATGAAGCCTCTGTAAGAGAGGCAGCTTGTTCATTGCCTTTGGGATCATGGGCAAGTGCCTGTTCCCTTTTCCTGCTTTCACAATCTCATTAGAGCAGTTGGGACTTCTACTCACAACTTTCAAATAAAATAGGAAAATGGTGGCTATCTTTTTATACAAGTCAAGTCTTTTAAGCTAGCTAGCTAAATAACTACCTAACTACCTAAACTAAGTTACTAATTAATGTGAGAAAGGGACACCCTTCCCTATTTAGCCCATGCTGATATCAAACTACATAAGTTGCTCCGACTGCTCTGAACTCCATTCTCCTGCCTGGGTTCCATCCTCCTTAGATGACAATCATGAGGCTCTACTCTGGAGGCATCGCCCAGTTGTTTGTAAGACTTCACTTTAAGAATCCCAGGCAGTGTCACCTCTGGAAGATTGCTAATTGTTTTCCTAAGAGACCAGAACTCATTGGATTTGCATTTAGTGTCTTGGTCTTGTGTTCTGTTGAAGTCCATTCTTTCCCTTAACACTTTCTACATCCTGCAGCTGAATGTTGTGGTCCAGGTACGTCTCGCACTTACGTGCACGCTTGGGAACTCTTCCCACTCTGCCTATTTCCAGCCTTTGGTGTGGTACAGATGTTTGCTTGCTTCTTTTTTCCACTGAACAGTTCAAATCCAGTCTTTGCTAAGCTTCCTGCAGTTTCCCTTAGTTCCTGCATCTGAACTTACCACTTGCTCTCTCTAGAAGTTTCCCTCACTGACAACTATGAGCTTTTTGAGAGCTAAGCAAGGGCAGAGTGACACAGAATGTCACAGAGCCAGTAAGCACATTAAAGAACAGAAGCACCTAGGGTTTGCTTGCTTCCTTTTTTGTGGCAGACAATAACTCTCCTCATCCTCACCATTTTTCCTAGAAGAAATTAGGCAAGAACATCGGAAAAGACTCCAGAGGAAGGGAGGTGGGGTAAAATATGGGAAGCAGATACTAGTTTAGGAGTGGTGATGCATGTGTTCAAGCTCTTCTTCCCACTTACTAGACAAAATGGGAAGAGGGCTCATGGTTCAAGGCCTTGCTTAGTGATTATTGTGAAAATGGCCATAAAGCTCACATCTTTGTCTGGAATTTGGTTAGAGTTTGATAAACACTATTGTCAAAGATAACCTACCTTTAATTTCAGCTAAGAGAGTCTTTTCTCAATATTCACTCCCTCACCAGTGTTTTCAAATGCTATAGAAAGTTTTTCTTTTTTAATAAGGTCTTAACTTTAGATATAGGTATTCTCTCTCATTCTTTCTCTCTCTCTCTCTCTCTCTCTCTCTCTGTGTGTGTGTGTGTGTGTGTGTGTGTGTGAGAGAGAGAGAGAGAGAGAGAAAGAGAGAGAGAGAGAGAGGGAGAGAATGAGAGAGAGAGCACACAGTGGGACTATCAAGTGAAGCACTGTGCATACGTGAAATGATTGGGTGACACCTCAAAAGAATAAAAAAAAAACATTTTAAGAGTAGGTTAGAGCAGGAATCTGTACACACAGTAACATAGCAACCACTCAGAAGAGGTCAGAAGAAAGTCATTAAACACTGAGATTATTTAGTCTCAGTGGTCTCAGTGCCAGGCTCACTGACTGTTGTGGACAGCAGTCTCTTCTTGTGGTTTAAGGAGCATTTCCCTTTCTTGAAGGTTTAGTCTGGCAAGTTCAGCCCCAACTCCCAATACCTATAAAACATTGTATTTGTAAAGCAAAAGAGATGATATAAATTTTATAAGGTATAATTTAATAAAACTCTTACCTCATGTATATTCTGGGAATTATCTCCTATGCATGAATTATTAGATATTATTAATGTCTAAGACATGAAAAATTAAGTCTTAGACATTAACCTGTTTTCCTAGTAGTAATGTTTGTTTCTCTGAGTAATAATTTATTTAAAGTATGCTATCATTATATAGAAATTATACATATATTATCTTTACAATAATTTTTCCTTAAATCCCTATAGAATAAGATCTAGATTAATATTGATATAGGTCTTAACATCATTTAAAAGTAATTTATACTAATAAATTTCTATTTTATACTGATAATAATTTATAGTGATTAAAATTAATGTAGACATTAATTAATGCTTAAATGAACATATACATTTTCTGAAATAGAAATAGTAATTACTAATAATGAGAAAAGTTAGGCAAAGTGCTCTTTAAAAAACATTTCTATCTATCAGAATGAAATATTAAATTAGAAGAGCACACTTAAGATTCAAACTTGTTCTTGGTACTTTACTTCCAACACAATATTTCATGAAGATTTTTATGCACTAGAGAAACAATCTCAGGTGGTGAGATAGATTAAAGAAGAAAAACAAATTGTGAATCATTGGTTGACTTGAAGCTCTCAACATCCACTCATATAGGTACCAAGTCAGGAATTGATGGTGTCTATTTATTACCCTGGTGAATGAAGAGTAGAGTTTCTAAATGTATTCAAAGCAGGCAAACAGTAGATAAGATTCAATTTTAGGGTGATTAGTTTTAAAGTAAAGAAAAAATCATATTTAGTACTTAGATGACAAGTGTCTGTATATAGAGAACTGTGAATAACTGACAAAATGCACTTGCACTCCTTCTCTCCTGTGTCTCAAGGGACTCAGTGTATGCAGAGTTGTAGTGTATTATACTCACTCTTTAAAGACATCTTCTTTTCCCTGTGGTGAGGCATGTGAGTACTTCTATCTAGAGAGAGGTGAAGGCCATACAAAGGACTTCTTTCTAATGTGTACAGTGCCATATGCTTGTAATTGAGCTCTTCTGGAATATTTTCCTCATCTTCTTCTCCCTCTGTCTGGTGACGAAAGGTCAACTTCACATGATTTCTAGGAGTATTTGTCTCATTCTCCTTTCATTGTTTCTATAGAATGCTATTAACCAGTTCCCCATGTATTCATTTCTGCTATGTTAAACTTGGAATATGGTGATAGAGACTGCACTGAAGAAATGTCCCTTCTAATCTACCTTCAAGAGAAGTCATACAGGAAGGAAACATGGATGAGGTTTGAAGAACTGTGGAAGGAACCAGACCTCTTTCTCAAGCTATCACACTCAGGCTGTGTCCAGAGAAAGAAAATTTCTTTCTGCATATTTCATAGAATTTAGCAATAATTATTTGGATACTGATTCCTATGGTTTTATGTTTTTTCAACAAGGTCGTATTGTGTAGCTGGCTTCAGACTTGCAAACTTCCTACTTTAGTGTCCAGAATATTGGGATTACAGGCACGTGCTACCATACCCAGCATTTTAAATAACCAAGATGTTAGCAGTCATGACAGGCCACAAAAAATTTTGATCCTACTGAATTCTTCCATTGTATATTAATGGCATAATCATGCTATCTTTCCAAGGTCTATGTATCAAAAGTTATGTGTGTGAAGTTACTTAAATATGATAGTCAGATTAAGACTGATTTATTCATGAATGAGCTTGTGATTTTCAAGCAACTAGTGATTGCCTGGCCTTCAGAATAATACCTTACACAAGCTTCTCATTTCCCCTTGTGACCGCTTGTCCCATGTGCAGACGGAGGGAACTATACATTCATTTTGCCAGGTAGTTCTTAGCATGACTTCTTGTCTAGGGAGGAAGCAGCACAATTTTGACCCCAGGAGTTTCTTCCTTCTCCTTTGTCCCCACACACATAGGTAAGCTGTGATCTAGCTACAGGCTCTCCATGTCACAGTGCTTCAGTAGGAAGAGATGGTACAAAAGATAAGGTGCTTATAACCCAAGATGTGTGTGTACTCTGTCACATAAAAGATATCACACATCTTGAGGAACTTAAATGCAATGTGAACAGACAACCCACTATAACGTAATGAGTTAAGACACATAGTAGTACGCAAACCACACAAGGATGAGGGATTTTGGTCTGACTAAAGAAATTAGAACCAACATCCCCAAAATAACTTCTTACAGCAGAGAGTAAATTGGAGGTCAGAGTACAGGAGATTTTGCTAAGTGGATGGTCAATGTACAGGTAGAAGAGCTCTGGTTACCTGACTCTCAGGCTGTCATTTTGAAGTGTAGTTACGCCTTCTATAGAATAATGCCTTGTTCTGATGAAATCTATAGATAGTTTGTTACACTGGTTAAAGCAAGACTTGGTAAGTGTATCACAATAAATTGACATTTTGAATAATAGTGACCATGAAACTCTTAGTAGAAAGCAGTTCTTTTAGCAAAATACCATTGTTCTGCAAGCTCTTTTATAATAGTGTTTTTTAATCAACCACATCTAAACATAGAATGTGCCATCTCTCTTTGAAACACCAGGTTACCATTCTAACATCATGATAACTACCCACTTCATTTCCTTGTGTACTTATTACCATCTCCTGTGACCATGAGATGTCATTGAGAAAATCCTTTACAATGACCTGCAACTAACATATTCTCATATAGCCATATGAAATATATTATAAATAATTTTTCAGATTTCAATCATTAAGATAATTGTATAATGTAGAATGATCTATATTTGACTGGCATTTTCATGTTTCTCTTCTCTCAAGCATTGTCATATGTCTAATCTATCAAGAAGAACACTACTAGCTTATTATATAATAATATACTGTATTCCAAGATTAAATATTAAATTACATTTACTCTGTACTCTTTACATTGCCCAATGGTGTCTACATTAGATTCATTCTCTGGATATGTGGGTGAATACACAGGCCCCTGGCTGCAGGGTCTCCCTTTAAAGTACCAGAGCTTAAATAAGCAGGTTACAGTAGTCCTGTCTCATTCACTAGGGCCTGTATTGATCTGGTATTGTACTCAGGACTCAGCAACATGCAACACATTCTTGCATTTCTCTTATCTTTTTTTTCTGCTGCTAGAAATTGAACTTTGGTGTGTCTGGTAGTAGTTGGTGTGGTGTGTATACATGCCCATATTCCCATGTGCTTAATCCCAGCACCTGTTTTACTGACATTTGTAGAGGACTTTAAGAATTAGCCTGTAAAGAGTCCTGCTTGCCTCTTTTCTGTTTGATATTCATAGGCATAAACAATCCTTTTATGCCTTTTACTTCAGCATCAAAGGAAAGGGAAGCTAATGCTTTATCCTGTGGCATGAAAGGGCACATGTCTGCTTCCAGTTTGCTCCTTCTCTCATGCACTAATGATCAGTTAACAAATGATTTTGCCCACTGTTCCTTCCAGAACACCATAAGTATATCTGGCCTTTATGGTCCATGACTTCTGTAGAGACTTTTCCCAATTATTAGAACTTGGCTTCCATGAGTTAAATTCAGTACCCCCAATTCTCATTTCTGCCTTGTTCACAATTACTCCTTCCTGTTAGTACCCATTACCCTTTATAATAAGTAGATAAAGCATCACAGTGTAGAATGTTCAGGATGTGTCTCCAAAGTTGGTGGTGGAGAGAACTCTGTTATGACTGGTTGGATGTAGTACTCTGTTCATTAAGCCTGTTTCTCACTGCACGGGCTACTCTGCTTCCTGGACTCATGATTCTTATTCACTCTCATATCTTTTGCTACTTATTTTATTCAAAAGTAGAAACTCATTTTTACCCTTATTCTGGATTGATCATTCACATTTTTGACAAACAGAATGGAGTAGAATCGGTATATTGAAGTGATCTCATAAGATTTACAGTCTCATTCATTCGGAACATTCATTTGTGAGAATTTAAAAAGGTAGTTGTATTATGAAGCTTATGTCAGCTGCATAGGGAATGTCATAGGAAAAGGGAGACTTCCAGAAGTTTGCAATTGTTGTACCAGTTTGAATTAAACTTGGAGGCTTTTGGGAAAAGAAATAACTTGGAACCCTGGTGGAAACATCCAAGTTTCAGAGCTAAGGATACTGGCACATGCTGTGTGAGGAGCCCCACAGGCTGCTGGGAAGTGAGCATAGTTACTTATTGTAACTATGGCCTAACCATGCTGGACTTGTGTTCTGACCTTGGAGCTGGACTAAAATGGTAGGAAGGACAATGCCAGTACTCTCAGTGAGCATGGAAGGGTCTCCAGATGTTGGATAAGGATTGAGGGTCAGTGAGGAAATTGTTAGAGAAGGTTGATGTGAAGGTCACTATTTTATTGTTGACAATTTTGTGAACAATGTCACCTGAAATAACAATGACTATGCTTCACTCATGTAGATGGACTGAATCTGTTCAAATGGTATGTCAGAGGAAGAAGGGTGCTACTGTAGATGCTTAGTTTGTCTGTGAGTGTAGAGAAATGAGCCAACAGGGGGCTGTTCATTTTACAAAGACAATATAGCAAAACTGTAAAGGAGATGATCCTAGCAATTGAAAAAGAAAACCAATTCCCACCCCTAGTCTCCAAGAGACAGAAGATGAAGAAAAAATGGAAACACATCATCATACATAATTTCAGAATTTTCCCAAGTAACTAAAGTCGAGAGGCAGAGAAGTCAAGTGTTTGTCCACACATTCTGTCCACTTCAGAATTTCAAGGTAATGGAGGGAGGGAAATAAGTGAGAAGAAATTACATGGAGAAGAGAGTTGGGGAATGGCAGAAACCTTTGCTGTGGTACTGTGGAAGATGCATAAGGGCTCATTTGGAATTTTGGGTTATATCACCTGAAGATACTCCTAACTATAATTTGGTCTTCTAAGTATCAATAATATCTGTATTTCCTTTTTATGAGCAGCGTAGTACTCATTGTATATGTTCATCATATGCATGAAAGAATGGAATAGAAATAAAGAATACTATATTGGCAGATATTTTTTAAAAAGGAACAAAGAGAGTGAAGATATTTTTATACTCAGAATTTTTCAAAACATAGTAACTCTAAGGGAATATGTAACTTACACATGTCTTCAGAGTATATTCCAGTTAACTATCTGGCTCTTTCAAATTGTTTTCCAAAATCATGTTTTATGAGACATTCATATCTTTTAAAGGAAGCACTGCTAATTATTTTAATGAGCACAGAGCTTAATAAGTAGTATCATATCATTTCTATGCTCTGACATTAAATACTGAGAGTGCTTTGGCTAATCTTACTTAGAAAGCAACTCACACACAGAAACAAGCCTCTGAATTAAACACATCTCATTACAAAGGAAGGGAATCTGGGTTACTGAATTCCTGTCTTGTTTTACACAATTGGGAAGAGTCTCATCAACCTTAAACATATTCAGCATAGAGGAAATTGAAACACATCAATGTTGGAAAAGACTTTTTTAACTCTTGTGTACACTCTGAGCTAGCACAGCCACCAGCCAATGAAGACTGGAGTGGAAGACATTTGGTGAACAGAAAGGTGAAGTAAGAGGACCATGTCAATCAACTCAATGATAAGGCACACAGGATCAAGCATGATTCTGGAGACACATGGGCAAGAATTATATGGTGTGTGAACTGTGGAAACAGCATTTGCAAGAGCTGTATGTGAACCGTGGAGATGACATTTGCCATCATTGGCTGTCTCCCATACTTGGGGGTTTTATACAAAATGTCTTTGCCCCTTGCAGTATCCTGAAGGATTTTTCTATTTCCTTCTACTGTTTTCTTAGCTCTTAGGCTTAATATCTTCAGTCCACTTGATTGGCTGTCTTCCAGCTTGCTTTCTTTCAGCTTGTCCTCCTTTGCTGTAATTACATAGTACATTAGTACATGCTGCATCCAACTTCATGCCATTCTGATAGCTACAACATTTAGTATATTTTGAAATTATGTAGGGTAAGAGTTCTGCTTCAATTCTGAGCTTTCTGTTTGATTTGCTTTTGATGACTTTGGCTATTCACATTTTGGCTATTGTCTGGTGATTCAATACAGAATTTTTGGTTGTATTTTCCAGTTGTGTGAAGATATTCAAAGACATTCTAACAAAAATCACATTGATTCTATAGAACACCTATGTATCTTGGCTATATTGATTTTTCTAATCTCTGAACTCAAGATATATTTCCATTCTTTTTTTGTAATGGTTTCTCTTCAACATCTTTCTTTAATGTTTTGTAATTTTCATTGTAGAGAGATTTCACTTTTTTGTTAAGCTTATTTATATCTTACCACTTTATAGCTATTGAAAGTGGAATTGTTTCCTTGACTTCTATTTCTGACAATTCACCATTGGAGAACAGCAGTGTAGCTTGTTTATTGTTTTGCACCTGTGAGATCCTTCATCAATGAATGGGGACAGTTTGTCTTCATTCTAATTTTCATGCCATGACTTTGCTCTTTTTGTCAGGACTAACAGTGTCATGTTGAATATACGTAGTAAAAAGGAGACATTTCCGCTGTGTGTGTGTGTGTGTGTGTGTGTGTGTGTGTGTGTGTGTGTGTATGCCAAAGGTTTTGTATGGGCTAAGGATATATCTTACTGTGTTACAACCTTAATCCTGTTTACACACACACAGAGAGATGGATACCCCTCTATGCATTACCTGTAAAAAAAAAAAGGGATGTTGAATTTTATCAAATGCATTTTATATGTATTGAGGATCATGTGAATCTGTCATGTTCACTGTTTTGCATATGTAGAAATGCTCTTTTTTTTACTGTCTTATGTTTGCTTTTATTCCAGTCCTTTAAGTCTGCATATGAATTTTTGAATTCAAATTGTGTTCAAGTTGACAGTGCCTTGTAGCATGTATGGGAACTTCCCTGACATAGGTTGTGAAAAGAAACATTTAACCATGGACGGAAAATATTAGAACACATTAACTTAAGTTCAACCTATAGGTTACCCATACCAAAAGAAAATTTTATTGGATATTATCTTTATTTATATTTCAAATGCTATCCCCTATCCCAGTCCCCCACCCCCAGAAACTCCCTAACCCATACCCCTTCCTTGCTTCTATGAGGGTGTTCCCCAGCTACCCACCCACTCCCACCTCCCCACCCTTGAATTCCCCTAAACCGGGGCATCAAGCTTTCACAGGACCAAGGGCCTCTCCACCCATTGATGCCCAACAAGTCCATACTGTGCTACATATGCAGATAGAGCCATAGGTTCCTCCACGTGTACTCCTTGGCTGGTTGTTTAGTCCCTAGGAGCTCTGGGGGGGGGTCTGGTTGATTGATATTATTGTTCTTCCTATGGAGTTGCAAACCCCTTCAGCTCCTTCAGTCCTTTCTCTAACTCCTCCACTACGGACTCCATTGGGGTCCTGTGCTCAGTCCAATGGTTGGCTGCCAGCATCTGCCTCTGTATTTGTCAGGCTCTGGTAGAGCCTTTCAGGAGACAGCCATATCAGGCTTCCTCAGCAAGCACTTCCCAGCATCCACAATAGCATTCAGGTTTTGTGGCTGTATATGGGATTGGTCCCCAGGTGAGGCAGTCTGTGGATGACCTTTTCTTCAGTCCTGTTCCACTCTTTGTCTCCATTTTCCTCCTGTGAGTATTTTGTTTGCCCTTCTAAGAAAGACCAAAGAACCCACATTTTGGTCTTCCTTCTTCTTAGGCTTCACATGGTGTGCAAATTGAATCTTGGGTATTCTGAACTTTTGGTTGAGTATATACTACATGTATTCTTTTGTGACTGACTTACTCACTCAGGATATTTTCAAGTTTCATTAATTTGCCTGCAAATTTCATAAAGTCATTGTTTTTAATAGCTGAGTAGTATTCCATTGTGTAAATGTACCACATTTTTTATACATTCCTCTGTTGAGGGACATCTGGGTTGTTTCTAGCTTCTGGATATTATATATAAGACTACTATAAACATAGTAGAACATGCGTCCTTATTACATGTTGGAGCATCTGGGTATATGCCCAGGAGTGGTATAGCTGGGTACTCAGGTAATACTATGCCCAACCGCCAGGCTGATTTCCAGAGGGGTTGAACCAGCTTGGAATCCCACCAACAATGGAGGAGTGTTCCTCTTTATTCACAACCTCGCCAGCATCTGCTGTTACCAGAACTTTGATCTTAGTCATTCTGACTGGTGTGAGGTGAAAACTCAGGGTTTTTTTGTTTTTGTTTTTTCTTTTCTTTGCTTTGTTTTGATTTGTTTCCCTGATGACTAAGGATGTTGAACATTTCTTTAGGTGCTTCTCGACCATTCAAGTTTCCTCAATTGAGAATTCTTTGTTTAACTCTGTTGCCCATTTTTTAATAGGGCTATTTGATTCGCTGGAGTCTAACTTCTTGAGTTCTTTGTATATATTGGATATTAGCCCTCTATCAGATTTGAGATGGGTAAAGATCTTTTCCCAATCTATTGGTTGCTATTTTGTCCTATTGACAATGTCCTGTTTTTATCTCCTTGTACAAAGCTCAAGTGTAAGTGGTTCAAGGACCACCACATAAAACCAGATACACTGAAAGTAATAGAGGAGAAATTGGGGAAGAGCCTCGAGCACATGGGCACAGGGGAAAGTTTCCTGAACAGAACACCAATGGCTTATGCTCTGAGATCAAGAATCAACAAATGGGACCTCATAAAACTGCAAAGCTTCTATAAGGCAAAGGACACTGTCATTAGGACAAAACACCAACCAACAGATTGTAGACATACTCTTATTTCCCTGGGTATGCATCCCTCTTCTGCACATCCATCACACTAATCTTTCTAATGTACTGTCAGAATTAGTTTGCAGGTATTCTTTTGGCATATGTATGTATGTATATGCATATGTATATATTGCATATGTATATATTACATACACATCCATATATACACATATGTTAGGGTGTTCAGCAGTGTGAAGTATATATGCATATATGTGCATGCATGTAGTAGCCTAGGTTAATGATATCAGGTGTCTTCCTCTGTCATTCTCTGCCTTGTACATTAAGACATCACTTCTCACCAAACCCCACACTTGCATGGAAAATACCGTCTTTACCACCATAGCAATGGGACTACATGGATTCTGTAGATACACATTCTTGTCCTCAGGCTTCAATGGCAAGTTCTTTTCCTCCTCAACCATATCCCAGCACTCATTTGCTAATATTTTGTTGAGGATCCTTCATATTCAAAAGCACCAGGAATGTTTGGCTATGGTTTTCTTCCTTGGTTGCATCCTCATCTGGATTTTGTATCAGAGCACCAATAACTACAAAGAATGCATTTGTAAGAATAGCTTCCTTATCAATTTGTAATGTTGCTAGCTCTTTGAGTATTTAGTCAAATTCCGTAATGAGATCCTGTGGTCTTGCTATCGTCTTTGATGGAATACTTAATTACCAATTCTCTTTCTTTACTTTCATGGTCTGGTTTTCCATTTCTTCATGATTCAAGACTGACAGGTATGTTCCCTTCATTTATCTATGCAGTCAGGCTGTTAATCGGGTTGTATGTTCTGTCTGCCTATTCAGTAAGGTTGTTTGTATGGATCTCTAGGGACCCTTTATGCTCCTGATGTGTTAGCTGGAATGTCAACTTTTTCATCTCTAATTTTATTTACTGACTCTACTCTCCTTAATCTAGCACATTGTGTCCATTATACCTCTACCTTTGGCTGCCTTTGGCTTGTTAGTTTTTTGCATCTTTTGTCTTTATTTCATTTCTGGTGATTATCTTTTAAATTTAGAGTATCATATTTTAAATTTTGGTTGAAGTTAGTTTTGCTGAAAATCCTCTTGGCATTGGAGAATTAGTTATTACAGTTTATTGGGACTGAATGGTTATTCATGGCTATCTTTCTCAAAATTTTGATCAGAATAGTATTTCCTTCTTTAAAAATATTATGTATTTTTTTATATGTATGAATGTTTTCCTGCATGTATACATGTGTACTATGTCAGAAGAAGTTGTTGGCTCCCCTGGACTTGAGTTGCAAATGGTTGTGAGCTACAACGTAAGTGCAGGGAATTGAACTGAGGTTCTCTGAAAAAACAGCCAGTCCTTTTTTTTTTTTTTTTTTTTTT
>NW_022196906.1:4281448-4293431 GCF_008632895.1 Mastomys coucha
GCTGAGGGGTTTGAAGCCCCTTAGGACGAACAACAACATGAACTAACTAGTACCCTCGGAGCTCCCAGCCAGTCCTCTTGATCACGGAGATAACTCTCCAGCTGCTGAACATTTCCTTTGAACCAGTAATCTTCGTTATTTCAGAACCTGGTGAAACACCAGGTCTAGGTTTGCCTTATACCTGGGATTACTCTTCCTACACTAGAGAGTGATGTAAGCCCAGGTTTTCCTACACTCATCGAAGGTGTTGCCCATTATGAACCGGGGAAGATCCTAGAAAGGATTTTTCATTTCTCCCAAAGTCTTCCCTGGGACTAGGGTTGAAACAGATGGCTCAACCATAGTTGCCTGTCTGAGCTCAAGCCCAGTGGACTTCTGCAGGCTCTGGGTGGAGTCACTATGGGAAGATGAATAAACAGACTCCTTCAGCACACCTATGACGGTTAGTACCACAGAAAGTGCCATACTCTGAGTCCACATGCTGCCAGGCAAGATAGCACTGCTGTGAAATCAAGACTCACTGTTGACAACAGTTAACTCAAGAGGTAGACTCCTGTTCCACAGCCACCTGAACGAGCCACAGTTAATGTTGGTCCCTGTGGAAGTTTAGGCTACATCTACCGGTGTCACTGTGGTTCTTGAGAAACTGAAGCAGCCTAGAGATGACTTTGGTATCTTCCTGTCAGTTAGTTTCACCAGTCCAGTACTGGGTTGTATGTTCACGTCCTGTCCCATGTATCTTGCATAGCATTGTGAATTCAGTCCTGTTTCATTCCACACTTCCCCAGGATGCACTACTGCTGGGAAAGGCATTTGCTCGCCACCAATTTGGGCAATAAGCTGAGTTGTCCCTAGTCTCACTCCCACTGGACTCACACGGTCTCTGGCGTATGTAGGCTCATGCAGTTTTGCAGGGTCAAACTCAGGATCAATGGGCTCAACCTAGAGGCCTGTGCTAACTGACACTGCTGACATTTCTAATTTTTATAGAATGTTTAATTTGGGGTGATACTGATTATTATATACTCGTGCATACTTGACTTAAAAATTTACGGTGACAGGGATGCAATGTTTGTATTTAAAATGTGAGGAAGCTAGTTACAGAATATAAAGAATGCTAGTCTTTTGCCTAGAGAAAAGGACATTTAAAAAATTCTATAACATTCTGTTGCCTTTAGAAGATATCTTAACTTTAGTGGAATCATTTATCACTTACTAGGACCTTACATATTCAAACGTTTCTTTAGCTAAAAGGAGGAATTCTGATTTTTGATACTTTTTTTCTAATTTGGAATTCCTTCTGCATTGAACATTTTCTAATTCTAAAAGCACCATGGGGTTCTTAAACATCTTCCATGAATTAAAGATGTTTGTAATATTTAAGAGAGAAAATTGTGACTTGGGGCTCTTGGGGATCACTCCTGAGAACTGATTGGTGTTGGCTAAATATGTTTTAAAGTAGTTTCATGTTATTTGATGTCATTTATAGTGGTAGTTAGATTTTAGTTTTCGAACAAAAAGTAGAAAATCACTGTACTTTAGAACTAGGCTAGGAACATTTAGAATCATTTTCTTTAAACTTCATTTTTAAGATGAGACCTTGGCAAATGGCAAGTACCCTGCATGGACCTGAGGCTATCAAAGGGCAAGGCCAGACCTCCACTGAACACAGTGAACTTTCATGGTACACAATTTCCATAAAAGCCATGGAGGCTTCTATTTTTTAATTTATTTTCAGATTTTGGAGATGTTGTCTCCTTCAGTCTGTCTCTGTCCAAGCTACTCTTGAGCTTACCATGTAGCCCAAGCTGGCCTTGAACTCACAACCAATGTCCAGACTCAAGTACTAAGTGCTAAATTATAAGCAAACCACCATACAAGCAGGGCCTATTTCAGCTACAAACAATGTAATTCTTTGAAGCAGAAATCTACTTTTTAGGGCTGGAGAGTTGGCTCAGTGGTTAAGAACACTGACTGTTCTTCCAAAGGTCCTGAGTTCAAATCCCAGAAATCTAGTTTTTGGACCCTATCATATAGAAAGGAAATTGTAAATGTATAAGAATATTCCAAATGTTTATAGATATTTTTTGCTCCCAAGTCTCTCAACATAGGGAATCCATTAAAATTCTAAATTTATTGATAAAATAAATGGCATAATAGCGACATAAACAAACCATGCTGTCATAATTTGAAAAAAAAAAGAGGTCTCAGTAGGCACATAGGAAGTGTCATTGTTAGAAGGTGAGGTCTTAGGGTAGATATGGCTTCGTTGCAGGAGATGAGTGACAAGGGAATGGGCTTTGAGGTCTCAGAAGCTCTACTTTTCAAGCACCATGTCTGCCTTCATGTGCCTTGTTTCCCACCATGATGATAATGAACTAAAACTCTGAACTATCAGGCAGCTCCAATTAAATATTTTCCTTTATAAGCATTATCATAGTCATGTGTCTCTTCACAGCAATAGAAACCCTGAGACACATTGAATATTTTGCATCTATTGAAAAGAATAAATTTGAATCACTCCCATGTGACCTTGAAGAGTTTTCAATATTATTATTGAATGAAAATAATAATATGTAGAGAAAGCTATAGACTGTAGGTTTTGCAAAACAGAAATTAAGCAACCTCTTGTTTATGAAAATTACCTCTGGTTAAAATAAGGACAATGGAAGGTCAAAGCTGACCCTGGTTTGTTAGTTGTTGCCATGGGATTTGCAGGGATAGGAAAGGGCAAGCTCCTAAAAATAGTGTACCCTGCGATGTCTCACATATACAGAAAGTCAGGCTTAGAAATATGAGTGTTGAAGGTCTTATGGCTTTGGGATTCCACGGGATTTTTTAAAATCTTAATTTTTTCTAGTTTTTACAGCAATTTGCTAAACTTATTTACACACCCACCCACACCCCCCCCATATATATATGTGGTAGGAACATTTAGAATATTTATACATTATATATATGCATGTATTTATAATTTAATATATGTATTTTTGTGAACAATCCATTTTATTCTTGGTGAACAGTAGAAACCTGACTTTGCTTTAGTATTTATTGCTTATATATGTGGTAGTGTAGAGTGCAAACAAAGTCTTTGCAGTAACCTCAGATGCTATAAATTAACCACCTTGCTTGGGTGGAGAAGCCCACATATGATCACCAGGTTATTTTTAAATTTTCTTTTCCACTTTCATTTATTTATTCACTTGTTCAAGTGAAGATTCCCATGTGCTTGTGTATGTGATCATTTAGAACTCAGCCTCTTTATGATTGTGCCTCTGTAACTCACCATTTTCCCCAAATATCATCCTTAAATACAACATATGACATGCTCATATCTCTTTCTGTTGAGTATCAAAACCATCTAGCATCACAGATGCTTCACAGCCATCTCAAGATTTATGTAGTTGGTCTTCCACTGACTCTGGATTATATGTTATTTCAAAGATTCTCTGCAAATTTTGAATTTTACTTTATTATGGAAAGATATTGGGGTTCTCACTTTGCAGTCACCTAATTTTCTTACTTTTTAATCCAAATGTAGGCAACTGTGTTGCAGGACCTTAAAAAGATCAATACTTTGCTCATAGTATTGACAACAAAATCAATGTAAAACTTAGAATGCTAAAAGAGGTTGGTGCATATGTTGTAGATGTGGAGATGACATTTCAATCTGCTCCTCGGAGCTTCAGATCTCACTAGAGGCTCAGATTCTATATGTACCCAGCTGAGCAAAGATAGTATGTTAAGAACTGTATCCATACTTTTATTAGAAAATATTACCTTGAACATAATCATATCTGTTGAAAAGTACTCCATTTTGGTATACAAAATTAAGACTTTGGAAACTAGCCTTCAGTTTTCCTTACCAAGGGTGCACTGTGCTTTATTGTATCAGTTGAAATATTAATTATTCAAGAATGTTTTAAGTTATTAGAATGTATTTCAATCTATGGATTAGGGTTCAGTATCAGAGAGACAGGTTTCATGTACCCCTGCCCACATTTTGCAGCCATTCCACATTTTGTTTTGTAATTTTTAGTTGTTAATGGTAACTTATTCTGAAATCTTTCATGCCCTCACAGACTTTGTTCTTCTAAAGTCTTCTCATTTTGTATTACAGCGAAGATACCAGGAAGCTTAATAATACATATGTCAAGGATACAAAGACTTTGTCTTTGTTTTGGGCCTAATTACCAATTGTACAGATTCTTGACTACCTATAAGTATTAAGTTGTTGGTCTTTACAAATATCTTTTTCTGAATATGGGGGTTCTATACAGAGACACACACAGTCAAAATTTGAACTTTCTTTTGGTGTATCTCATGAACCAGGTATTTGGCTTTTACACTCTTATTTAATTATAAATATCTGATGCAATGATAATGTCACTGATATTCCTGGAATTCATGACGCTCTTTGGTGCTACTTCCCTAAAGGCTACATTATAGTAAGTTAATTTTCTGTTATTTTGTTCATGTGAGGACATTTTATTCCTGAGTTCAAGGAACTCATCAGTGCAGGTACAATAGAATACTATATGGTGAAAGTCAAAGGTTTCTGTATCACAATACATTAGTCATCTTTGTTTTGATTTTTAAATGTATTTGAAATGTAAACATCTCTTTAGTTCTTAAGTTTAATATCTACTTGAAGACTCCTTACATTGTATCCACTCATAGTATGTCACAACTACAGTAAAAGCATAATATAATGAATGACTTAAGAGTTGGAGAATTATACAATTCCAGACTATTTTCATTAGGCTGGTTTTTATTCTTCACTACTTTCTTTTGATTAACTTGTATTATCATGGATTTACATAATAAGCTAGTAATTTAATTCTAGAATAGAGTCTGATCAGTTTTATAAATACTTTGTTTCCAGTGGTTCAAGCTTCTGTAAAGTTAACGAAATAGATAATGACAAATCTATTTATTAGTTAGAAACTGTGAGAGCTGGCTAAAAGATTCTATTAACCCATTTTTGTCATAGAATATATGATTATGTTCATATGTTTAGATATAGTCATATCTGTTTATAGTTATTCATTAATAAAAATATACCTGAATTTTTCCTAGTAAAATATGGTGCAAGTCCAGAAGCCACTAAAACAATTTTGGTAGAAATATTTAATATGGCTCATTAATAACACAATGGATTTTTGCTTTGTTATTTTTCTGAGAAAAGTGATTTTCAAACTGTGTTTAATAGTCACATCAGCATAGCCTAGCTTAGTTAACTAACCAGACAGATTAGCATACTGTATTTTTCTTGTAAAGTATTGATTGGTCTATTAGTTTTACATTAAAAGTAATTTTCTCTGTTAATTTCTTCTAATTATTACCTATGTACTATTAGAAAATCAATTGACTAAAATTTCTCAACTTCCTAAAAGAGCATACCAACCACATGAAATGGGAAAATGTCTCTAACTAGATCAAGTACTGTGGATTTAATGAGATAGTAGTTGGTTAATTATTCTGAGCAGTTGACTTGTTTTGTACTGATAATTACAGCATGTATTGTTTTTAGATTTGTGCACATAATTATTTTTTCCAGAGACTCATTCACCTCACACATGACAGCACACATATAATCTAGATCGTAGTTTAGTCTTCAGATTCATACCATTAACCTAAGAAAATGATCATTTGACAGTGACATTCAAAGTGTAAATTGTGTGCTAGATGGCCTCAGAAAAGACCTTAAAAGTTTTCCATGCCTTCCCTGGACCCCAAGCCTTGGGCAACCTCCCACTGTGGTTCTGAGCTTCACTGATTGGCTTTCAAGGGTTGATGAGAACCTACAATACAGATGTTTGTAGTGGGAGTTGTTTGCAGGTGGTTGTTTTCAAAGCTCATGTCAGCCCTGTGGCATAACTGGAGCCTGAACTCTGCCCAAGGCAAAAATAATTTATAACTAGTGACAAGCCTTCCAAGTTGTTACTTTCTCAAACAGCTCCTAGGCCCCGGGAAAGATGACTGTAATTAGCATCAATGAATCCAATTAAAACTAGATGCAAAACAATATAACTGAATCTGGTTAAAATGATTGATTCACAGATCAGTCCAATAATTTTTTCCCAGCAAAAGCTAACTGAAACTAAAGTTTGGAGCTATGACTGAATAAGAATTTCCATGACCCAGGATCAACTAAGCAGGGCTCAAAGGAGTTCACAGAGACTGAAGTGAAAATTAGGGAGCATGTGTAGGTCTTACTTAGGTCCTCTGAATATATATTATGATTGTTTGGCTTGGTGTTCTTGTGGGACTTTTCTGAAGGGAATTGGAGGAGAAGTGGGTCTGGAGGAGAGGAGAAGGGACTAGAGTAGTGGAGTGAGGAGAAACTGTGATCAGAATATAATGCATGAGATAACAGTAATGATGATGATGATGACGATGATGATGACGATGATGATGGTGATGATGATGATGATGATGATGATGATGATGATGATGATGATGATGATGATGTCTTCTGTGATGCTTGCACATTTTTGGAATTTGGAAAACTCAAAACTGTGTCTAGCAACAGCTTATCTGCTGATGACAGTTAAAACAAGTAACCACGATACTTAGCAATTTCTTCTGTGAAGAGGTAGAGTTTATCATTAGCTTTACTAATGATATATTTTGACCAACGGCATGAAGCAGGCATGACATTGAACAAGTTCTAAGCCTGTTATTAGTCTTGACACTTCTGCTCTAGAGGCTCACATCTTTGAATGCTTCATGCAAAGAAGCCCAAGCTAGTTTGATAGGTGATCAGAAACTGGTGGCCACCATAGCTCAATTCATATCCACCTGACTTCCCCAAATTATTGCCTTGAAGTTGATTGACAGCTGACTGCAGATTCTGTGTTTTGTTGAGAAGAAAGAGGAGTTCCAGGGAAGACTAGCACAAGTTGCCACCCACAGAACCATCAACTAAATAAGTATTTGAAGCCATTAGACACTTTCTGTTTTCTTTTGCTGGGAAAGGTGGGCTTCAGAGTTTCCAATACTCATTACAACATAGTTAGGATAACTACTCCTTGATATCTTTTCCAAATTTTTCTTTAACTATAAGAGATGGATAAATCATTAGCATGAGTTTTCTCCTTGCCAAAGCTGCTTGAATTTACAATCCTCAAACATAAGAAGGAGAGAGCAATGTATTTGATGGGTAATATTCTTATGAAGCAAAAATGTGGATAGAACAGCAATATACTCAAATCAGGAAAGTTATAAAACAAACAAACAAACAAACAAAACCTGCCTTTATTCTATCTGTTTTTTCTCTGAGTACCTGAATTCCATTCATGGCCAAAGGTAAATCTTAGGTGTTGCCCCTCAGGATACTGTCCATCTTAGTTTTTGAGATAGGATCTCTCAGGGGCCTGGAATTCACAAAATAGGCTAGGCTGGCTAGCCAGAGAACCTCTGGGCCCCACCTGTCTTAACTTCTCATGTCCCTGATTACAAACACATTAACTTTCCCTGCATGTTTTTATGGGTGCTGGGGATGGAGTTTGGATGTCTGGTCTTGGAATGAGAACTTTGTTTGCTGAGCTATTTTCCTATTTCCCCAGGGCTTGGTTGTTCTTAAAAACACAAATCTTCCTGAAAGATTTATGGTTCTACCAATTGTTTTTGTTTGTTGGTTGGTTGGTTGTTTTGTTTTGTTTTGTTTTTCAATGCCTGAGACACAGAGTAACTGGCTCAAAATGAAGAGCAAATGAGGAGCACAATAAACGAAACTTCTCTCAGAGTCTTTCACATTAGGGAAGTACCACGGTATTTCTTGGTGGGCAAATTAGAAAAGTCAACAAGAATGTAGGTTGTGGGGACACTTCCAACTTCTTATGACCATATTAAATACATCCTACCACATACTTGACAAAGATGCAATGTGAAGGGCAAGAATTATCTGATATGTTTCCTACTACATCATAAAAGTGATTTCTTTCACTGCAAAACATAATATTATCCCTTCATAAGAAATACAGTCTAAAGGACATTAGTTAGTTTGTCTTCCAAGTAGAAAATTCTTTTGGTTTTATTAAACACTTAAGATATATAATAAAGAGCAGATGATTTTAAAGTAATTAAAAAGAATTAGTCACTGTATTTCTTACTTTCTACTACTCAATAGCAAGCTTTACTAATGAGCTTTGCTGAGTCCAATTCTAAAATAAGTATTTCAGCTAAAGACATGTCTTTTGATTAATGTATTTTTCCCTTCTAAAGTTTATTTCAATGGTACACTATCTCAGCACTATGAAGATTGTCCTACCAAGTAGTTTGTTTTTTTTTCTCCACCAAGTAATTTTTAAATCTGCCTGTTTAGCTGAGAGGTTTTTTTTTCAAGTTTATTTTATTTTATTTTATTTTATTAGATATTTTCTTTATTTACATGCGAATTTCTCCATTCCCAGTTTCCCCTCCAAAAACAAAGAAACAAACAAAAACAAACCCCTGTTGCCTCCCCCCTCCCCATGCCTGCCACCCCGCCCTCTCCCACTTTCTGGCCCTGGCATTCCCCTACACTGGGGCACAGAACCTTCACAGGGCTGAGGTCCTCTCCTCCTATTGATGATCGAATTTGCAATCCTCTACTATACACATGAGAGGTTTTGAAAGAAGGTATCATACCTAAGCTGGTAATTTGTCCCCTTTCTTGGTTAGGTCTGTCCATATTGGAGTTAATCATTAAAGCTTTGTAAAGTGAAGAAGACATCTACATTTCTCCTTCTGACATTGGTATGGTCACATTTTGGTGGGGCAATTTACCAATTATGAGGGAGTGCTAAAATCCATTAATTTTTATGGTTAAGTAATAGTTTGTTTTACATATACACATAATGTATTAAACATAACTTCCGGGCATGGTACTAGGTGTTAGCAGTAGAGTATAGGATAAATATTGGCATTCTGAAAAAAAATGTGTGGTGTGTGAAGTAATAAATGTGTCAGAAAGCATACATTCTGATCTTAGTCTCTCTTTTCCATAACTGTATTTTGTTCTCAGATCTGCCATTAAAATAGGAAGCAGCCTCTATCAAGAGGGCATGCAACCCTCACAAAACTATTTCAGCAGCCTTGAATACTGATCTTAGTATTGTAATAGTTACCTTTCTAGCTGATGTATTCCACAGAAATATCTAAACAACATTGAAAAAAAACATAAATATGTTATGTAATACACCATTTACCAATGGTTTTAATTTGGGAAACTCTCAAAACTTTGCTTTGCTAGTTATATGTATGTTGACATAATTCCAACTAAGAAAAAAAATCACAGGCATTTAAGTCTCACAGGTGAGACTTTAAACTTGAATTCAAATGGTAATACATTGAGTGAGTTTCACATGCACTGTGAGGGCATACTTTTATTGGGGAATTATTATCACCTCAGTTTTTCCTGTATGTCTTTCCCCACAATTCCCTTCTTTTTAAATCATTGTTTTGTCTATGAAATTCTTTATTTCTCCTTCAGAAAAGACTCAGATGTATTTTGCCTTCATAGTCTGCTCTACTTGAAGTGGTTAGATAAGCTATAACTGTGAGACCTTTAAAACATACTCCTTCTTTCTACCATGAAAGACTTTAGGCTTCTTAAAAACATTCCCCCCACCTTTGCTGCACTTGCATACCTTCCATAGGATGCTTGCTATTAATTAGTAGAAAATCCTCCCTTTCTGGACCACTGCCTGGTAGACAGATGCTAATTAATCTTTGTGGAATGAAGATAAATTTAGAAACCCTATTGTACTCTGATAAATATAATTCTGGCCTATCAATTACTATAGTTCCTGGTATAGGAGCAGTGAATAAATAAAGAGAGTGCAAGTTACTGGAAACCAGAGAAGAAAGTAAGTCCTACCATAGTGGGAGTATGATTTCAATTGTCAAAGATACCAGTGGGCTCAATATGGGGGATACAATTCTTTTTCATAAGTACTTAGTTCTCTAAGTTGACCTTTGCTTCCTCCCTTGGGTAAGAATATGAGATGAAGACATAATATGGACTGCAATCCAATAGTAATTTCTAAACTTTCCTATTCTTCCTTTCCTGAGAAAAAATACATCTTTGAGATGCTGCCTGCTGAGCTATTAAAGCTAGATTTACATTGTAATATGATAACAAGTGATTCACAAAGGAAACTAGGGGATTTTGAAAAGCTAAAAGCTAAATACATCATAACAGTTAGGCATCCTTTAGAGTTTAACAAAAAGCAAATGCAGAAAGCATTGTGAAATAAAGGCAGGATTGCAAAGATGCATTGGAAATAATGGCTTCTCAAAAGTCCAACTCTTTGGAACTTTGAAAAACAAAGGGATAGTCATTCACAAATGCAATGCTTACATAGCAACAGCATGTCAACTTGTAAAATTAAGTCATGCTTACTTGTAAAATCCTAAACCTTATGAGGGATCCAATAATAGGGGCAGTATTTTGCTTATCAAACTATCAAAACAACAAAGAAAAATCTAGCATACTCTTTTTCAAAAAAGTAAAAGTATTAGTGATAGGAGTCCTATCATATTTTCCATTTTCTCACTCTATTGGTTATATTTCATCTTCTTGATTCATAGGTAGATGCTGTGTGACCACTGAGAGCAACACAAAGTCAACACAACCTACCAGTATTTCAGCAACCTGATTACCTAGGACCTGCTGTATTTATCACTTTCATTAACAATGCCTATGATCAACCTTTGTCATAATATTAATAATACTTTAATTCTATAATGAAGCAAAGTGAATAAAACCACCAGTGCCCTCTACGAGTAGTATAAAAATTATTTGATCTGTTTATCATTTAAAAAATGTGGTTGTTACAAACAACATCATTTTTCTGGTGTCTTAAGCATTTAGATTTTAGTCTATCTACTCCCTTGTCAGCTGAAGATAGCTACATGTTTATTTAATGTTTAATGTGCATTGTATAAGTTGTTAAGTTTAGAATGTAATTAAACTCCTATCTTCTGGCATGGAGGAAAAAAATGAAGCAATCAACCATTGTTGTTTGACAGTTGCTATGTGGAGGGATGCAAAAACTACACTAGAAGCACCAGGGAAGAGATAATAGCCAGATAAGCAGGGCAATTGTAGAGTTTTCCCACATGTATATCAGGGAATGTGTGATGTTAGAAGATCATGTGTCAAATGGGGTACTTTAAGAGACTTGTTATATTTTGTTGTTAAAGAAAATGAAAGGAAAAATGGTAGAAGATGATGAAGTTTGAAAATTAGGCTGGAGTTAATCTACATCTGTATTGTTGACATTGTTGTGTATGTGTATAACATATACATGCCTTCATATACATGCAAATCTGAGTATATAACAGTATTTGTATTTGTATATGAATATATATTTGTGTCTGTATATACATCCTTGAATGTAATAAGATAGGGCGGTATGATATGATAACACTACCATGTTATGGACATCATGATGCAATTTTAGCACAGAAGAGGTCCTTTTTCTATCCTTGCTACAAATTTAGATTTGAAAACTCTGTAACAAATTATATCACATACCCAGTTTTAATCTTCCCATTACTAAACAGGGACATGTACAGTGAGCAGGCTTTGACCAACAGAGGCATTATTTAGAATACCTAGAAAGTGTAGTAGGTATTTTAGATATGTTTGGCCACGTGTTCTCAGTAAATTTTATATTTAAGGAGTTTGATGATTTTCTAATACAGCATGTGATTTTAATATTTTGATAGCGATTAAAAATGCTATTATCAACATAGACTACTTTGTCAACTGAAGAGCTGAGATCCCAAGGAAGAAACATAAAAGAGGCTGCTTGCTTCCACCTCTCTCTCTTGCTTTCTTGCTCTTGCTCTGTCCCCTTGCTTCTACTCCTCCTCTCTCACCATTGCCCTACCCCTTTTCTCCAGCCTCTACTCTTCTAATACCCCCCTCTCTCTGCCTTTCTCTGTCTCTACTCCCTCAACTACCCTCCACATGCCCTGAATAAACTCT
>NW_022196906.1:4293765-4297032 GCF_008632895.1 Mastomys coucha
TCCTCAAGAAGATGGGCGGCTACCTGACCAACCTGCGCCAGGCGGGGGCACGGGAGAATGGCTTGGCCTATTACCTCTTTGACAAGCTCGTCCTGTCCTGAAGCTTCAACTGGACTGAACTGGGATGTTCCCACTACCATGGGGTCTTCCTCTGGTCATTAGACCTGGTGTCCCTTCTTGTTACTTTTGAAGCAAATTCACCCGTTTTCTTGTTCTGTTCACAATAAATTTATTTGTTTCAAAGCAAAATAAAAGTTTAGTGACTTTTCTTGCCAAATACACTGCTCTCTTTCCCCCCTCCTCACTGCCCCCTCCAGCAGTTACTGCTGCCATCCAGTGTTTTGTGGGATGTGAGCGAGCTCTACTGCTGCTGCAGGAAAAATACATTTTGGACCACCCCTCTTTCCTGTGGAGTTGCCTAGTCGGCAGCCCTCTGCTGCCACTGCTGCTGTCACCTCTGCCAACTCTGCCTTCCTGGGAGACAACAAGGGCGGTGGGCAGGGGAGAGGTGAGTGAGGGGTGGGGACAAAGCCAGCTAAGTGGCCCAGCACCAGCCACTGTGCATCATTTGGCAGGTTATGGATTCTTGAGGTCTGCAGGTACAAGTCACCAGTGCTGGTGTGAGTACATGCCTGGTGACTCAGCTGCAAGTGGGTGGGTGCCTGTCTCCTGTTCCCCCTTCATCAAGCCTACCCGATGCTAATGCTGCTATCTTCCCACAGCTTTGTCCCCTGGCCACTTTCAGCTTCCTGACTGCCCAAACCACGTTGACACAGGCTAGAAACGGGCCTGCATGCCTGCTGCTCAGTCCATGGAGAGCCTGATTCTGCCCAAGCCCACAGCTTATGCTGCCCCTGTCAGCTTTCTGATTTCTTTTGGTTCTGGCCCACATTAAGTTATAGTATGATTTATTTACTATATACATACTTAAACAAGTAATTTAACAAACACAAATTATCTAACTCAAATATGACCAATTGATACTGCTTTCAATCTTGTCAGAAGTCTGCTGATGTATTAATATTGAAGTTTATGGCAGAGACTCCCAAAGCCTAACAGTTACACCCACCCCTAAGGTCTCCAAGCAGATAATGGACACAGCTATAAAAAAGTGTCTAGATTATGGTATGATGACCACTGAGAAACACCACCGTTGCCTTGCCCATTGCCAGGATTTGGTCTACACTGTAGACACAACAGGATCTCCTATTGCCTAACTCGAGGTTGGTCATTTCTCATTTCATACATATCTATTCCATAGAGAAAAAGCCTTTTATCTTCTGGGCTTGAAAGGCAGACTGACTCTGCCCGAGTTGCCCTGGAGACTACAGGGAGCTGGGAACTGTTTAGGTAGTATACTATAGATGAACTCTATCATTTTTATACATTTAATGTATGACTTCTAGATTATAATTTATTCTTCCCCAGATGTTTGACTACATGGACAGCTAAGGTAACCATAGCTTGGCAGCTAGAAAACAGGCCTTGCCCCTTACTCTAAGGTAATCTACCACTATACTTGCTCATTAATAAATTCTTTCACTAGTTAAGACTACCAGATTTCTTATCAAAGACAGAGAGGTTTTCCTTGCTCACAGGCTTCATGATAAAGTATACACAAGTTCAGAAATAAGCTTTCAAAGATGTAACCTCTTATTTCCTTACCTAAACTCCATTTCCCGCAACTAAATGCTTCATATTTTTTTTCTCCTTGTTATGCCACTGTCCAAACAGTATGTGAGTTCTTATAAATTTGCCTAACCCAATAAACATTTTACTGTATGATCCAACTATATAATCACAAATTCAAATTTTAAGTTTTTCTTGTCTTTTAACTAATTGTAAAGTGTTTTTTGTTCTGAGTCTACACTATAAGCTATCATATTAAAATATATGTTTCATTTAATTGTACTTTAACTATAGACTTAAGGTGTTTCATTTGCTGTATGAGCAACTGTATTCACAAGGCCAAGGTTTTGAGTTTCCTTTGTCTCTCAATTATAAACTTAAAATTGTTTCTCATTATGTACATTCAGTTTCCTAGACAGAAGGAAAAAGCTCTTCTTGTTCCTATTGTTCCACAAAAGATTTTTGCCTTCCCTAAGCTCATCTTAAAGATTGTCCGTGTTGTTAATAAATTTATCTCTTATAAACTTATAAGCTACAGGAAAAACCTCTCAGATCTACCTCTCACAGACCAAATAGACTCTGTCCAGATAAGTATACCTACCTATTCCAGAAGGTGAAATTCGTCTCCTGTGCCCTAAAATTGGGGCTCACCCCCAACCACTAAGACCTAAGAGTTTCAAATGCACACCTATGGAAAAAAATTCTCCCCAAAGTACTTAACTTTATTCTCTACCTATAATATATATGTGTGTATTTCAGCATCTTCTCAAGTCTAGACATTTACTATACTCAGTACAGCTCCAAAGAAGCAATATGCTCCATATATATATATATATATATATGTATATATATACATAAATATATATACATATATACACACACATACATATACATATATGTATGTGTGTATGGCTACATCATCTATATCTATATCTATATCTATATCTATGTCTATGTCTATGTCTATGTCTATGTCTATGTCTATGTCTATGTCTATGTCTATGTCTATGTCTATATCTATGTCCACAGATGGTTCCATAGACCCTTGGACAGCAAGGAAACAGCCAACTCTGCTAAAACTGGACCAACTTTCCCATACCCATTTTTCTAGGTTTCCTAGAGTCATATCATCCAAAAGTCAGCAGGAAGTAGCTAAAATTCATGGTGACTCTATTCCTGCTCCACCATCACCCCTTTCTAATTTTTTTCCTTTTTCAATTAAACCAAAACTGGGGAATGTTGGACTTTTGTCTAGGCTCTGCACTACAGTTCCTTGGCAATAGCCAGGTGTGCCTGACTCACTATGAAAGGGGATGCTTGCTCTCTTGCTCTCTTGCTCCTGCTTTGTCCCCTTGCTCCTTCGCCCTCTCTCTCCATCCTCCCCCTCTCTCACAGTCTCTATTCCTCTACTTTCTCTCTCTGCATTTCTGTCTCTACTACCCTTTCAATTCCCCTCCCCATGCCCTGAATAAACTCTACTATTACGTTGTGTGGTTGGTCCTTCAGGGGGAAGGGATGCCTCAGTATGGGCCTGCGGAGGCACCCCCACACCTGACTGCACATCCACCAAACAACACTGATAGCACAGACAAAGGTCATATTTGTGATATTGAATATGAAGCAATCAAAACCACCTGA
>NW_022196906.1:4298348-4300065 GCF_008632895.1 Mastomys coucha
TCCCTCTCTCCCTCCCTTCCTGTCTGTCTTTCTCTCCTCATTCCTTTTGATGCTCTTGTTTCCCTTGGCTCTCTTTGTTTTTCTTGGCCTCCTCTCTTCTCTTTTTGATTCCTCTTTCACTGTCCCTTCTTCTCATGACCTGGATTATTTTGCTGGCAATGTTCAATCCACTACTTTCTCTCCCTCCTCTGGGCCCTTCCCGATGCCTCTGGCTGTACTCTTCCTCATATCTCCAATAAAAACTTTCTCCTCAACCAAACTTTGTAGTGCTCATATCCTCATTTTCATTCACAGCAAAACTGCCAAAAATGTTCATTCAAGTCCTTTGCTCTGCATGGGAATAATTTGTACACCTCAGTGCATTCCCTTCATGCCCTTACTTTCATGGGTATCCATTTGTTATAGCTTATACAATTTTTTCTAGAAGGCCACATTCTTTACTCTGCTCCATCAGCAGTCAACAGTAAGCGCATAGTTTTCTCAAACAGGCTCCCACAGTTGGAAACAGCCTCCCAACTGACAGCTATGAGCTTATCATCTTCAGGCACTGCTATCACCATCCAATGGGATAAGAGATAGTTCCCAGCTCAGTTCCAGCTTTATTTCTCCCTCATCTGTACTCACAGCATGCAGTATCTTCAGCAATAGGGGCTTACTATCTTGTTCTGGCATGAACCCAACATCACTGGTGATAGTTTTTAAATTGTAGGGGCTTCCCAACCAACATCTCATTGAGTGTCAACCCATCCCTAGTGTGATGTTTCTCATATAATAGTCATATATTGTTTTTTCTCAGATTTTTTTATTTTTACTCTTTAATTTATTTTTTTACACTCCATATTTCATTCCCTGTTCCTACATCCACCCTTTGACTGTTCCATATCCCACACCTCCTCCCCACTCCTTGGCTCCACCTGGATGCTCCTATCCCCCACCCCACCTGATCACTAATTCTCTAGTCTCTTGAGGGTTAGGTGCATTATCTATGAATAAACACAGACCAGGAAGTCCTCTACAGTATGTGTGTTGGGGACCTCATATCAGCTGGTGTATGCTGTCTGTTTAGTGCTCCAGTGTTTGAGAGATCTCAGGGGTCCAGATTAATTGAGACTGCTGGTTCTCCTACAGGGTTGCCCTTCTCCTCAGCTTTGTTCAGCCTTCCCTAATTTAACAACAGGTGTCAGCTGCTTCTGTCCATTGGTTGGGTACAATTATCTGCATCTGACTATTTCAGCTGCTTGTTGGGTCTTTTGGAGGGCAGTCATGATAGGTCCCTTTTTGTGAGTGCTCCATAGCCTCAGTAATAGTGTCAGGCCTTGGGATCTCCCCTTGATCTGGATCCCACTTTGTGCCTGTTACTGGACCTTCTTTTCCCCAGGCCCTTCTACATTTCATCCCTGTAATTCTTTCAGACAGGAACAATTATGGGTCAGAGCTGTGACTGTGGGATGGCAGCCCCATCCCTCACTTGGTGCCCTATCTTCCTGCTGGAGGTGGGCTCTACAAAGTTCCCTCTCCTACTGTCAGTCATTTCATCCTTTTTTCATCCCTTTGAGTCCTGGGAGTCTCTCACCTCCCAGGTCTCTGGTGCATTCTGGAGGGTCCTCCAAACCTCCTATTTCCTGAGGTTGCCCGTTTCCATTCTTTCTGCTGGCCCTCAGGCTTCAGTCCTTTTCCCTCACCTAACACCAGATCAGGTTCCCCTCTCTGCCCAACT
>NW_022196906.1:4300172-4303566 GCF_008632895.1 Mastomys coucha
CCCCCCCCCCCAACCCTGTACACGTTCCCTCCCAAGTGCCTCCCTCCCTTCCCACTTGTGATTTATTTCTTCTTTCTCTCAAGTGGGTCTGAGGCATCCTCACTTGGGAAGTTCAGCTTGTTGAACTTTTTGAGTTCTGTGGACTATATTGTGGGTATTCCCTACATTTTTTTTGGCCAATATCCACTTACTAGTGAGTACATATCATTCATGTCCTTTTGGGTCGGATTTACCTTACTCAGGATATTTTTTTAGTTCCATCCATTTGCCTGCAAAACTCAGGATGTCCTCGTTCTTAATAGCTGAGTAGTATTCTATTCTGTCAATGAACCACATTTTCTGTATCCATTCTTCTGTTGTGGGACATCTAGATTGTTTCCAACTTCTGGCTATCACAAATAAGGCCACTATGAAAACATAGTGAAACACATACCCCTGTGGCATGGTAGGACATCTTTTGGGTATATTCCCAAGAGTGGAATAGCTGGGTCTTCAGGTAGATCAATTTCTAATTTTCTGAGGAACCTCCAGATTTATTTCCAGAGTGGTTGTATCAGTTTGTAATCTCACCAGCAATGGGGGAGTGTTCCTCTTTCTCCACATCCTCTCCAACATGTGTTGTCACCTGAGGTTTTTCATCTTAGCCATTCTGATTGATGTAAAATGGAATCTCAGGATCATTTTGATTTGCATTTCTCTGATCACTAAGGACTTCAGACATTTCTTTAGGTGTTTCTCAGCCATTTGAGATTCCTCAGTTGTGAATTCTCGGTTTAGTTCTACATCCCATGTTTTGATTGGGTTGTTTGGTTTTGTGGTGATTAACTTCTTGAGTTCTTTTATGTATTTTGGATATCAGCCCTCTATCAGATGTGGGGTTAGTGAAGATTTTTTTCCCAATCTGTAGGTTGCTGACTTATCTTATTGACTTATGTCCTTTGCCTTACAGAAGTTTTCCAGTTTCATGAGATCCCATTTATCAATTCTTGACCTTAGCACATGAGCCATTGGAGTTCTGTGTAGGAAATTTCCTCCTGTGTCAATGAGTTCAAGGTTCTTTCCCACTATCTCTTCTATTAGATTGAGTGTATCCGGTTTTATGTTGAGGTCCTCGATCCACTTGGACTTAAGCTTTGTACCAGGTGACAAATATAGGTCTATTTTCATTCTTCTACATACAGACAATCAGTTAGACTAGCACCATTTATTGAAGGTGCTTTCTTTTTACATTGCATATTTTTGGTGTCTTTGTCAATGGTCAACTGACCATAAGTGTGTAGTTTTATTTCTGGGTCTTCAGTTCTATTCCATTGATCAACATCTCTGTCTCTGTACCAATACCATGCAGTTTTTATTACTATTGCTTCCTTTGTTCTGGAGGTTTCCTTTATTCCAGGCCCATGGCAGGCAGCAGATGCACACAGAGTCAGTTCAAGAGGTGACTCTGTGGGGTTGGCCCAGGCCAGTGACACCGGCTGCCAGGCAACAGGCAGTGGTCCCGGCCAGCAGCTGCCCGGGTGGGGGGGTTGCAGCAGCAAAGAGAGACCTCATCTCTGCAGAGAGAGGACATGGCAGCGCAGTCGCTGTGCTAACACCTGTGGAGCCACATCCTCCTAGCAGGATGGTGGCGGCTGTGGCCACTTGCTCCACTTCATCTCCTCATCTAGGCCATGAGGTCCCACATTGAGACGGCTGGGTGCAGGGGGTGGGAAAGGGGGGTCAGCGCAGTCCTACCCCACCAACAGTCTCTACACAGTTGTCATACAAACGAAAGTTTCACAACCACTTAGCGCCATCTAGTGGCCATGAAATTAAACTACAGACTAATATTTCTCACAACCACTTAATGTGAATTTAATTACAAGCCAATTACCAGACATAGACATAATGTTCTTGATGGCTTAATATTACAAAAGAAATCTAAAAGTACAGTTAAAATTAAAAGAGTTCCATTGGCTAAAGTTAATGATTATCATGGATCTAAAGTAACTTTAATTTTTAAATTTATAAAAAGTTAATAAGGTTATAAGCCTTATGAAATTCAGCCTTTGTTATATATTGTCTAGTAAAAGGCAAAAAGCTCTTTACAGAAGGTAAACAAAGCTTTTGTAAACAATTGCCATCTATTATAATCAAATGTTTGGGGTTTTAAATATGCCCGCAACATCTCTTTGACAAAAAGAGAACATTAATATAAATTTATCTCTTCTCATATTGAAAGTAAAGTTTAATATCTTACCATAAAGTTGTGATATAATAAAATCATGAATATATTTTAGAAAACTTTTATTTCTTCTAACAGCAATTAATTTGGCTATTATAAATTAGTAATTGATTTTTGGCCTATTATTTAGTAAAGATTTTTAGATAAAAATTGATATTTATCCAAAGTAAGCAAATTGTTATAATTCGTTTGTATACATACTTTTATATTTCCTATAAACTTATGTATACACCCTGTAACAATATATATACTTCTATAGCCCTTTTATAATAAAAATTTATATATAAGTCACATTTTTAATCTCATGATTTTCTCCCCTACCTTAGCACAAATAATTAAATTGTGTGCTATAGCCACTATTTTTTCAAGTATTAAAATTAAGCCTTAATTTGTATATTGATATATGTATATATATATATATACATATATATATTGGTTTTTGCTTGTTTTAAAAGGCATATATGATATATGATATATATAAATGTATCAGAGCTTTCAATTACTTATGATTTTGACATTTTTAAAATATAATTTTGATTTCAAAAATAAAGTAAAATATACACAAGTGACTATTAATTCCTTCTCAGGATTCTAGTTACAATTGCCTTAACATAAAAAATAACAAAATATTAATTGGTTATTGCCTACATTATATCTCTGTATTTAATGTTCCTAATCAGTTTAAAACAGATTTTGGAACTGACTATTATAGTCAAGCATTTAGACATTTTGTCAACAATTTAATGTTACCCATAATACTGAGTTAATTTATAATTCTCAGAGACAATAAATTACTCAATGTGCACTTTGCACTTTGAGATTTTGATTATTTAATATTAAAAGGAGGGGGGATATGCCCTCCACTCCAAAGTTACCTCCAAAAGGATATCTCGGTTTTTACTTGTTTTAAAAAGCATATTTTGTTGTTTACTTGTTTTGAAAAGCATATTTCGGTTTTTGCTTGTTTTAAAAAGCATATTTCGGTTTTTGCTTGTTTTGAAAAGCAGATCTCATTTTTTTTTTTTGCCTCTTTTAAGGCATACCTCATTTTTTGCTTGTTTTAGAAGGCATATTTTGCTTTTTGCTTGTTTTAATATATATATAATTATATAATATATTATAATATTATAATAGCCAAATATAATAATATATATTATATATAATTATAAT
>NW_022196906.1:4304220-4307913 GCF_008632895.1 Mastomys coucha
GCTCCAGCAGCATATGTATAGCAGAGGATGGCCTAGTTGGTCATCAATGGGAGGAGAGGACCTTGGTCCTGTGAAGGTTCTATGCCCCAGCGTAGGGGAATGCCAGGGCCAGGAAGCAGGTGAGGGTGGGTTGGTGAGCAAGGGGAGGGGGGAGGAAATAATGTTTTTTTTGGAGGGGAAACCAGGAAAGGGGAGAACATTTGAAATGTAAATAAAGAAAATACCTAATAAAGAAAGAATTTCAAAAAAAATATAGTTTCTAGAAAGATTTCACTATCAACCTCATCCTCATTATTATCATGAAAAAATGCATGTTTAGGATATCATCTGCTTGACATAGAGCCATTGTTCTATGAAGAATGTCCATGTTCATTTAGATATCACTCAGTACTGCTTAATATATCTCTTTTTATCATGGAGAAAATAATGTCTGAGTATAGTTCTGTAAGCTTCCACATACAATCAGAGGTGATATAAAGCTCAAGAATGGCTGCTATTTTACCTATGTCTATGGGTTAGATTCTTCAGTGCAAAACTTGCTCCATCACCAAGATTAGAAGGACAAATAAAGAACTAAATGTTTAAAATACAGAGGCACTTTGCATATTCAATCCACTAGAACATAATTCTCTATCAAGATTTCCTGAATGGATATCTGAATTCCAGAATATTTTTGTAAATCATTAGTATGATGAGTTGGAAATTCTCAGGTAGAGACCTGAAGGCAGAAACTGATGCAGATATCATGGAGGAAGTGAGGTTTTCTAGCTTTCTATGGGGACTTGATCAATGTGCTTTCTTTCACCATTCAGGACAATGAGCCAAGATTTGGAATCAATCACAGTGATCTAGGCCTTTCCACATCAAGAATAAATTTAAAAAATATATACCACAGGATTTCCCACAGGCCATTTTCATGGAGGATTTCTTTTTCTCTTGAGGTAAGTTTGTTTCTTGTAAATTTAACTTTAACCAAACTTTATACTTTTGGTAGTCACATGGTTTGAGATGTTTCAATCAATGTATTCAATGTGTTTTCCTACTGGATACTCAAATAATTGTTATTAAACTTACAAGATTTGAGCAATGACTTAAGAGTCTAAGAGTACTCCATAGTCTACAGAGCACCAAGTTCAGTTGCCAGTTCCCTCATAGCTGCTCAGAGGCAGCGATACTTCTAGATTCATAGACTGTATTTCCTACTTCTAGCCTTTGAATGATTTACATTCATGTGCTGTACATACATGAGTTCACAGAACACTCATGCACATAACATTTAAAAATAATCATAAGTTTAATTTATTATTAGGAAATACAGTCTTTTCAATCTTCTTTTCAGCCTTACTCCATTTTGTTCAAATCCAATTAGCTAAGGTGAATACATAGCATAACTCTTAATCTGTAATTCTTGTTTCTGTCTTGTAAAAATTATATGACAGTGATAGAATAGTGTGTGTGTGTGTATTATTCTATATCTGACTGTCTATATGTCTATCTATCTATCTATCTATCTATCTATCTATCTAGGTACAAAGCAAATATAATGTTATTGTTGAAATCAAAAGAGGTGATAGCAAGAAATGACCCCAAATAAATGTGAATAGCAACATGTTGACTTAGGTTGATAATATCTCTCTGTGGTTTTATATGCTACAAGGGGGTTTGAAGGTGCAGAAAACTAATTCTTCACTTGGAAATACCAGTTAAAATGTTTTGTTATCAAGTTTCTCATGTCTTTCCCATACATTTTTTTGAATGTGTTGTTTAATGAACAGAGGGAACAGACTTTTGTTTTGGGAGGGAAGCCTTGGAAATTGATCAAATGCACTCTTGGATCAATGACTGCAGATAGAGAGTTGTTTTTAAAATGCTGTCACTATGTATTACCATCTGGCCTGCAACTTGCTATGTAAACCAGTCTACCTGCCTCTCCTGACTAAGTGTTGGCCTGAAAGGTTTGCACTTCTGCAACTTGCAGAAGTTATACTTTTTAATGTGGTACTGGCTAAGTCAAATATCTGAAGGTGTGTGAGATACTTCTTGTATTATCAGGTTCAGTCATATGCATAAAAATTTGCTGTTTATAAATCTTCAATTTAGAAAATATGTGAATGACAAAAAATAGTATAAAACTTTGTTCATTTCATGGAAGTGTCATATGAATAGAGCCATGTGTCACTCATTTGTTGAAATCATTTTATGTTTTTTTGACAGATGATCATAATGGTCTATATTGACTTATTTGACAATTTATACAAAGTACATACATTTAAATTTAGATGTAGCTATGTTTTATATCACATATATTTAATTGAAGCACTCTGGAGGTAGAGGCAAACAAAGGAGCATCCTTTAATATTTAAGCTTTTCCTGGTATACATAGATAGTTCTAGGCCAGCGAAGATTAAGTCTTTGTCTATAACAGAGACCATTATTTAATTATCTGATATAGAAATCAATGTCTTTGACTAGAATTGATAATAATATAAGCTCAAGCCTTCATGTTGTTCTTTATGTTTCTATAGACTTTTTGTGAATATCTATTTTATTAAATTGTTCAATATCAAAATAGTATTAGATCTGGCAGTGCATACCTATAAGACCTTATAAGGTAGAAAATGAATGGGAGTTCCAGGTTTATCTTTGGCCACATGATCAATATTAGTTCAGCTCAGAGAACATGGAAATAGTATTCAAATATACCAGAAAATTTCCAGTTGAGAATCAGTGTACTTTTTGAATGTTAGCAAAAATTTATGATTTAAAGTAAAAGAAATTTTTTATTTTTCATCTTTTATAAATCATATTTTGTTTCTACTATAAGTAACATAATTACTTTTTGTGATAAAAGTCATAACTAAAGAAAGAATATAATTTTTAGGATTTAAAATAAAATTGTTGCCATACCACAGTCAAAACTCTGACCCATAATTGTCCCTGTCTGAAAAAAGTTCAGGGATGGAAATGTAGAGGAGCCTGAGGAATAGAAGGTCCAGCAACAGGCCCAAAGTGGGATCCAGCTCAAGGGGAGGTCCCAAGGCCTCACACTATTACTATGGAGTGCTCACAAAAGGGACTTATCATGTCTACCCTCCAGAAGAGCCAATAAGAAGCAGAAAGAGTCAGATGCAGATATTTACACCCAATCAATGGACAGACGCTGCTGACCTCTGTGGAAGAATTAGGGAAAAGCTGGAAAAAGCTGAGGAGGACGGAAATCCTGTAGGAGAAAGAGCAGTCTCAATTAACCTGGACCCCCAAAGGTCTCTCAAACACTGGACCACCAACCAGGAAGCATACACCAGCTGATATAGGACCCCCAACACATACACAACAGAGGACTGTCAGGTCTGGGTTCAGTCAGAGAAGAAGCACCTAACCCCCAAGAGACTGGAGGCCCCAGGGAGTTTAGAGGACTGTTTGGGTGAGTGGTGGGTGGTGGGGACATCCTCGTGGAGACAGGGAGGCAGAGAGGAGGTATGGGATATGGAACAGTCAGAGGGTGGATGGCGGGAAGAATAAAGTCTGGAGTGGAAAGAAAGAAAGAAAGAAAAAAAGAAAGGAAGGAAGGAAAGTGCATTATATAATGAGATGGTCCATGGCTCTCTCGTAAGAATTTGAGAGCTTCTTTGGTAGAATTTTTGGGGTCACTTAAGTATAGGATCATATAATCTGCAAATAGTGATATTGTGA
>NW_022196906.1:4307936-4313555 GCF_008632895.1 Mastomys coucha
GGGGTCACTTAAGTATAGGATCATATAATCTGCAAATAGTGATATTGTGACATCTTCCTTTCCAACTTGTATCCCTTTGATCTCCTTTTGTTGTCTAATTACCCTAGCTAGAACTTCAAGTACAATGTTGGATAGGGAGAGAGTGGGCAGCCTTGTCTAGTCCCTGATTTTAGTGAGATTGTTTCAAGTTTCTCTCCATTTGGTTTGTGTTGTCTACTGGTTTGCTACATATTGCTTTTACTATGTTTAGGTATGGGCCTTTCTGAATTCCTGATCTTTCCAGGACTTTTAACATGAAGTGTTGCTGAATTTTCTCAAATGTTTTTTCAGCATCTAATGAAATGATCATATCATTTTTTTCTTTGCATTTGTTTGTGTAGTGGACTACATTGATAGATTTGTGTATATTGAACCATCCCTGCATCCCTGGAATGAAACCTACTTGATTGTGGTGAATGATCATTTTTGATTTGTTCATAAGGGAGATGGGACTGAAGTTCTCCTTATTCACTTGGTCTTTGTGTGGTTTAGGGATAAGCAGTTATTGTGGCTTCATAGAATGAATTGGGTAGTGTTCTTTCTGTTTCTATTTTGTGGAATAGTTTGAAGAGTGTTGTTATTAGGTCTTCTTTAAAGGTCTGATAGAATTCTCCACGGAACCAATCTGGTCCTGGGCTTTTTTTGATTGGGAAACTATTAAAGACTGCTTCTATTTCTTTAGGGGTTATGGAAAGTAGAGTCTTCCTAGAGCAACCACACAACTAGCCTTGGACTTTGAACATTAACAGTCCTGTTCCCCTACAGTTCATTCATCTCTTTATGATTTTGCATGTGCACAATACATTTTAGCATCCTGCTGAAGCCATCTGCTGCCACGTCTTCACAGCCGATATGTCTTCTGGTGAATTCATGGAACAACTGTTTAAGGGGGATAAGATCTCTCTTGATTGGATTTGAGGTGGCATGGTGACCAGACTGCCTATCACAGTTCATTGCCCCACAACTGCCCCTTTTACTTTTTTAAAAGATAGGGGTCACTGGAGTGACTATGTCAGTCATTTGTAGTAAAAATTTTGGGTGGGGAGGCAGTACCAAAAGAAAGCACTACCCAGGCCAGAGGGTATTACAACTAAGCCAGAGGGGTAAGGATGGTTAAGGGTGGGGGTTGGTAAGGCAAAGGATTATTGAATCAATTAATCATTCCATGGGTAGTACAGTTTGAGGATAATAACATCACTTTTAAGCTACATTTGATTAATCTAGATAGACATCATGTTTTCCCTACTATCATGTAACATCCCCCAAGTTGGGGAGCCATTTGACTTTGGCAAGAGAGTTCATCAGGAAGGTCTCAAGTCTGTCCTCAGTGGGGTTCAGTGCCTGTCTCTGGATCTCAGTGTCTCTCAGGAATCTTCAGTCAGATGAGGTGTCTGGAGGAAGGCAGCTTTGTCTCAGCTGAATCTGTGGCAGGAGGCACTGTTCTCTTCTTTTGTGGGATAAACCTATAGGGTAATTACAAGAGGAGTAGAATGCCAGCAGGGGGATGTCTGCATAGGGTGGATAGCGAATGAATGTTAAGCCTGCAATGGTTTGCTTGGGAGCACATCAAGGTCCATTGTTTTGATCCTAGAAAAGCAAGAGTGTTTGAGGAATTTAGTCCTGGAATGCATCCTTTAAGTCTGCTCTGGATGGCCTGGCCGAGGAACAAAATATCATGTTAATTATGAATCGAGGATAGGCAGTAACACTTTGTCTTTAAAAGGAGACTGGTTGTTAATTAAGGATTGAATAATGGTAATCAGCGTAGTTGATTTGACCTGTGGAAGTAGATTAGATGACTTTTGAACCTTAAATCTTAAACAAGTTGAAGATTTTTTTGAATGTACATCATTAATGCCAGGGAGAAAAATAAACATTTAAATAAAGAAGCAAGAAAATTTTGGGTTGAGAAGCACGAACATTGTTTCAGGTGTTCCTATTAGGAAGAATAAGCATTTAAAGAAAGCCTGAAAACCTTTGGCTTAAGGGCATCAGGTGCAGTGTTTGCTTATCTTTGGTGGGTTTAGGTGGAGGGGGAGGGGCCTGGTCTGCCAGGAGGCAACTGTGTGCTGTAGCAGACAGGTTCCTGTTTTCTCCTTGGTGTTTTTCTTGGAAAGCAGAGGGAGATGAAAGGTCAACCTTGAAGAAAAGCTCAAAGGAATAAAGCATAGATAGCATAGTCAGGGACAGAGAGAGTGAGAGGCTGCACCCATAGTTCTTTTCTGTCTGTGTTTCTAGCCAAAGTGGTGGTAGCCCGCTGGCCAGTGTTAAGAGGGAAAAATCCTGCCTTTTGGCCTGCAGGTACCTCAGGGAAGTGGGTGTTGGTGGCGACAGACAGAAGAAGCAGAGGGCTCAGAGCAAGTGCTGCAGGCAGCTCCCATAGGGGCCCTAGCTGTGAGGCTGGGGGAGGTGCAGAGACTAGAGGCTAGTCAGCACCTAGTGTAGCTAAGAGTCAAAAGGAGGATTGGGGAAGAAGGTGACCAGGAACAGGCAGGGGAGAGAGAGGGAGAGAGAGAGAGAGGGGGCGAGAAGGAGGGAGGGAGGGAGTGAGAGAGAGAGAGAGAGAGAGAGAGAGAGAGACAGAGACAGAGACAGAGACAGAGAGACAGAGAGAGACAGAGAGAGAGACAGAGAGAGAGAGAGAGGAAGGCCTACTCTTTTGAATTAATTAGGTTACTCAAGGTCTCCTGGCAAACTGGAGTTCCGATAATTTCAGTTGAACTAGCTCACAGTCATTTCAGAAAGTTTTTCACATTTAAAATGAAATAGTAGCACATTTAATGTAAAACTCAGTTTATGGATCTTCTCTGGCAGCATGTTCTACTCTGGTATTCCCAAGTATACAAGTTCTAGCTAGCAAGAATGAATATCCAGAATGTGAATAACTTGACTGTTTCAGAGCAAGAAACCTGAATGCAGAGGCAATACACTATAAATGTACTGACATTTTCCTTGTACTCTAAGTAATATAATAAAAATAAAAAAATTAACAGTTGTTTTCCTTAATTGAAGTTATTCTGTCAATAGTGCTATGTTTGGAGGAGGGTAGAGTTTAAACAACTGTAATTTATAAGCATGGGGGACTCTTTGCGAACACCCACTCAACAAAGAAGAGTAGACACTGTAACAGTCACAAAAGAGAGTAATATCACATTTATTTTCAATACTTCCCTGATTACTAATGTTAATTAACTACATTTTAAGAGAGATTTTGATTCCTACATGGGATTTTTTTTTATTTACCATCATTAAAATACATTTCTTTTGTACCACATTGTTTTATGCTTTTGAGATTACTAACTGATTTCAGACAATCCAACATGAAAAATCGGTATATACATTTAGTTACATTTTCTTAAATTAAAAAAAAAAATTCACTTATAATAATTAAGTTTACTTTTGAGCAGAAATCTAATTCATACTAATTTTGAGTAAACATTTACTCACTCATCTTCTCCATTTTCTAAATCATGGAATCTACTATCTATGTGTCTTACATGTATAACAGTATATATGTTCAAGACATATATTTTCTATTAATTATTAAAATGTCAAGTTTCTTAAAAAGTAAAAGAGATTAAAGTTGTTTCATATTATAAATAGAATTACTGTGTACATAACAGCAACAGATTTGTAGTGATTGTTAAGGATGTGTTATACCATGGTGTAAATACTAGAAGCAGCAGTGAATCAAGAAAAATATAATTTAAGCAACATACAGTATTGAACTAAATATCTGTTCAAATATTATATATTAATGTGAATGAAACAGTTTTATCATAAATGCCAATTTAATGAGACAATGAGGATTTGATTTCCTCCCTGACATTTATGTGAATTAACCAAATATGTTGTTGTGTAAAATTCCAGCACTAAGGAAGCCAGTATTGAGAGTTTCCTGGGGATTACAGATACACTAGAACTAGAAAGTTGATAATATTTACTTACAGGTAATATAGATCATGCCTCCAGAATACAATATACTGAGTAAACTGTATGAATAAACATTCATAACTACACATCTTAATAAAATATTGCCATATATGGATGCTAATATAGTCAATGTGCTTATCAGATAGGATTATATGATGATAACACACATGCACATCACAGGATCATTTTATCACAATTGCAACTTTATTCCTCTACATGTTTTCCTTCCTAAGGGGGTTCTGATTTAGTGGCAACCAAGGCAATTGCAGAATTTAAGAACAAAATCTTTATTTCACTACATCTTGATTCCCACCATTTGCAGAAATTCTAAGTTGCTCTGTTGTTAGCTAGATATAAAACAAAATGGATTTCATGTGTTCATCTTACTGGATCAAGGGCAATAAATCAAGTGTGGTTCATAATGGAAGCTTTATTTTGCACTCTGTTTGGCATTCACTTTTGGTCTTAGAATGACATTATTGTATTTTGCCAATGACATTTATATTCAGAAAAGGTCATATGCTCTATGTAAATGCCAACTGCACTTACTCTGCTTAATGGACCTGGCACTGAACTAGGTTCTAATAAATTATCCTTATACTCATAGATTAGTTTATTGCTCAGCCCCCACCTGAGTATATATATATTTTTTGCTATAGATGAAGATTAACATGGAAACTGCTTTCATAATTTCAATATCATTTTCTCTCTCTGTTAAAAGATTGCACCTGTGGGTGTAAAAATAGGTAACTATAAATTCAGAGTTTCTGCAATCAGTAAGTGGTAGACAGCTATAATAGAGTCAATTTCACACTTTAACATGATTGGCAGCAATATTAGGACCCAGGATTATTTTCAGTTAATGATCTCACAGCTCCTGTAAGTAGCGAATGGAGCCAATTTAATTGATAATATTGACTGACATAAGCCCCCTTCTTACTGAGTTTCTAAGCCTTAGCTTCAATAATCTATAATGCTTTCATTTTTATTTTTTACGAATATTTTCTTTTTTATTGGATATTTTCCTTATTTACATTTCAAATGTTATCCCCTTTCCCTGTTTACCTCCCTCCCAGAAACACCCTATCACATCCTCCCTCCCCATGCTTCTATGAGGGTGTTCTTTTACCCACCCACCCACTCCCATCTTCTCCACCCTCGATTCCCTTACACTGGGGCATTTATTGAGCCTTCATTGGACCAAGGACCTCTCCTTCCATTGGTGCATGACAAGGCCATCCTCTGCTACATATGCAGCTGGAGCCATATGTAGTCCTTTGTTGATGGTTTAGTCCCTGGAGTTCTGGGAGGTCTGGTTGGTTGACATTGTTTTTCTTCCCATGGGGTTGCAAACCCCTTCAACTCCTTCAGTCCCTTAGAACTTAGGACTTAGAAAAGGGATTGAAGAAGTTGAAGGGCTTTGCAATCCCATGGGAAAAACAACAATGACAACTAACCAGACCCCCTAGAACTCCCAAAGTCCTCCATTAGCGACCCTGTGCTCAGTCCAATGGGCTGCTGTCTTAGTCAGGGTTTCTATTCCTGCACAAACATCATGACCAAGAAGCAAGTTGGGGCAGAAAGGGTTTATTTAGCTTACTTCCACATTGCTGTTGATCACCAGAGAAAGTCAGGACTGGAACTCAA
>NW_022196906.1:4313566-4320105 GCF_008632895.1 Mastomys coucha
ATAATATATCATCATGTGGATGGTCCCTCAGGAGGAAGGGATGCCTCAGCATGGGCACTCAGAGGATACCTTCCCCCCACACCTGATTACATATCCACCAAATGTATTCCAGATGGATGGTGCAGAGAAGCATCTGTCTCTCTGGTAGTGAAGTCAACCCAGACAGAGACACATGCCGAGGCTGTGTCATATAGTCTGAGATGATAGAACCAGAGAGGTACACAGAGCTTTCCAGCTAAAGCACCATGATGTTTCCCATACAAAATATGTCCCGAGCTCCATGGCCTTTATCCTACTTTTTATTAGAACTAAAAGAACTCTCTGTCTGTTTTCTAACATAAAGAGAAGAATTGTTACCCTCCTGGTTTGAGGCCTGCCTCTCATAGCCACACCTCTCTGCCCATCTCCTACTATTTGCCACGCCTCCAACCTGGTTCCAGTTACATTCAGAAGCTCCACCTCCACAGAGAAAAAAGGAAGTCGCTGATTGGACTGATGTGCTGATGTACTTGGGGGTGTGGTTCTGCCTGACTTATTCTACCTGTTGGTGGGAACAAAGGGAGTCATTAAAGGTTCAAGATGGCTGAGTAAAGGCTCCTGTCTAATGTTTTAAGGTACCCTCTTCATGGGTAGGTATAATGTTGGCCATCCTATCTCATCCTATCTCCTCCTATCTCCTCCTATCTATTTCTAACTTCATATTCCAGGTAACCTACTGTTTTAATGTTGCTGCTGGACAGTAACAGGAACTGTTTAGGTAGATGACCATAGATGAAACTCAATCATTTTAGTACATTTAATATATGACACTTAGATTATAATTTATTCTTCCCCAAATTTTTGCCTACATTGACAGCAAAGCAAACTTCAGCCTGACAGGTTGAAAATAGACCTAGCTCCTTAGCATAAGGCAATCCAACACTATATTTGCTCATTAATACATTTATTAACTAGCTAAGACTGCCAGATTTCTTACAGACTTCACAATAAATGATACACAAGTTCAGATGTAACCTTTCATAGATGTAACCTGTTATTTCCTTACCTAAACAGTTTCCAGCAAGTAAGTGCTTCATATTTCCTCTTCTTGCTATGCCACTGTCCTAACATTTTTTGATTTCTAATAAATTTTCCTAATCCTAATGAAACATTCCACTATATGCTCCAACTATATAATCACAAATTCAAATTTTAAGTTTTCTTTGGTTATCTTTTAAAGAAATTCAAAGTGTGCCTTGTGCTGAATCTACACTATCAGTTATCACACTCAAATATATGTTTCGTTTGATCATACTTTAACTATAGACTTAATGTATTTCTCTTGCTATATGATCAACTGTATTCACAAGGTCAAAGTTTTGTGTTTCCTTTGTCTTTCAATTATAAACTTAAAATTGTTTCTTGTTATGTATATTTAACCTTCTAGACAGAAGTGTTTTGTGTTCCTTATGCACCACAAAAGGTTTTATTTCTTCCTTAAGCTCATCTCAAAGACTATTCATGTTGTTTACAAATTTATCTCTTTTGTAAACTCATAAGCTACAGGAAATCTACTCAGACTTACTTTTCGTAGACCAAATAGATTCTGTCCAGATAAATACTACTACTTATTCAAGAGGGTTGAATTACTCTCTTGTGCCCTGAAATTAGGACTCACCCACAACCACTAACACGTAATGTACAAATGTACACTTAAGAAAAAAAAATTCTCCCAAATGTATTTAACTTTATTATCTACCTATTGTGTGTGTGTGTGTGTGTGTGTGTGTGTGTGTGTGTATTTCAGCATATTGTCAAGTCCAGGCATTTATTACACCCAGGACACCTCCAGAGCAACTGCCAAATGCTCCAATTTACTCTCAAAGACACAGACACTTCTATTGGACCAGCTCCTTTTGTACATACCTACAGATGGCTCCACAGACCCTGGACAGTAAGGAAACAGCCAACTCTCCTAATACTGGACCACGATTTCCATACCCATAATGTGAGGTTTTCTAGAGACACATTGCCCCAAAGGCAGCAGGAAGTAGCTAAAGATCACAATGACACCATTACTGCTCTACCATCACCTCTTCCTACTTTTTTCCATTTGTAATTAAACCAAATGCAATGTGTTGGCATTTGTCTAGGCTTTGCCCCACAGTTAACTGGCAATAGCCAGGTGTGCTTAACTCACTATGAAAGGGGCTGCTTGCTCCCTCCTTTCTCTCTCTCTCTCTTGCTTTTTTGCTCTTGCTCTGTCCTCTTTCTCCTGCTCCCTCTCTCTCCCCATTACCCTCCCACCTCTCTTCATGTGCTCATAGTGGGCCTCTATTCCTCTATACTCTCTTTCTCCTCTCTCTCTCTTTCTCTCTCTCTCTCCCTCTCTCTCTCTCTCCCTCTCCCTCTCTCTGTTTCTACTCCCTCAACTCCCTTCCCCATTCCCTGAATAAACTCTCTTCTATACTATGCCGTCATGTGGCTGGCTCCTCAGGGTGAAGGGATGCCTCAGCATGGGCACACAGAGGCACCCCTTTCCTCAATTCTGACTACACATCCACCAAACATATTCCTTCTCTCCTCTTTATTTTTATAAAACATAACACTAGGTTTTCAGAACCCATGGTAAAGAACAATGCCTAGTTGTAGTTTTTCCTGTTTGAACTTCAAAAGAGAAAATCAAATTTGGAATATCCATCATGACAATATTATGAAATCAGACTCAAAGAAGCAATCCTAGGTGATAAAACATGACTGTGAAACAAATGTACCAGTTGTTCAGGCCCACAGCATTCAGGCACCTGGCACTATCTCTGTCCTGGTCTACATTTATGTCATCAGTGTAATCTTCTTGCTCTCAGTGTTATAGGCATCAAATAAATGACATATAGGAGAAAAGAAGGGTTAAAAATTCCCTCATATATACTTCTACTTCTATGTTTCAGCTTAGGCCTTGTTAAATTAAATTTGGTCTGAGCTTTTTCACCATCCTGAATTTCTAGTTTCTAACATGTTTCCTAACATGCAGTTTGTATCAAGTTGCAGGTCTCAGTGTGGATCAGAATATATCCTGGATCCCAATCAGAGCAGCTGGTTTTCAGCCAATCGCAGGCAGCTAATCTGTTATTGCAAGCCTAAGGAAGATATATAGGTATCTCTAGTCAAGGAGCTGATCAATTCCTGTACTGTGCATAGAAGAGTTTGGATTTGTCTCTGCTAGGTGGAGCTCACTAAACTTCTCTTCATCCTGAACAGTGAATTACTGACATACCATCCAATGCTCATATAAACTCTACTAAATTTAATCTGTATAACTTTAATAGTTTGGGCCATATAAGGAAAGCCCTTCAAATTTATTCTGAAACAATTATGCTTTTAAGAGTCTGATCAATAAGACTGCTCTGCGTGTGTATATGTGTTTGTGTGTATGTGTATGTGTGTATATGATGTATGTGTATCTACATTAATTTGTATGTGTGTATGTATATGTATATTTATATATTACATATATATAATTACATATATATTTATGTATATTTACAATATATGTGTGTGTGTGTGTGTGTGTGTGTGTGTGTGTGTGTGTGTGTGAAGGACCAGAAAATTGCTTTTGATAGTAAAATATACTGATATTAGAAAATGAAAACTGAAAAGCAGACATGGTAAATGACACCAGAAATTCCAGAACTTAGTAGGTGAAGGCAGGACAATCAGATGATATGTCAATCATGCAGTACTCAGAATGAAGAAAAGTTTAGTGAGGTCTATCTTGCCCATGATTATCCTTTAGGGTACAGTGAGTTTGAGGATATATGATACCTTGTCTAATGACAAAAGGAAAATTCAACGTAAATAAAACGGTATATCCACAATAAAATCATTGCAGGAAGAAGTAGTATTTTGAAGAGGAATAATTAACTCTAGATGAACTTTCAAAGTGTTCCCAGAAATGAATAAAACTGACTCATAGGTACTAAAATTGCAAGAAAATCATTTATCTACATTATTTGCAAGATGATATAATTTAATAATATACTTGTTATACAGAAAAGAAAAATATAATCTCAATAAGCAGTTTCAGATATGTTGTAGGTTTGGTAACAGATAGTATTGAGGTTAATTCCTAGCTTGAGTAAGAGTCTGACACAGAGAAATTATTCATTTTTTGGGAAAGCCGTTTATTTTCATGAACTTTATTTTTCCCATCAAAATTCTGCATATCATATTATAGACTTTCTAAAGGGAGAGGTAAAATGACATTCCAAAAAGTCTAAGACATTGCTATATTTCTCAGAGATGCTTAGTAGACAGCAGGTATTTCTAGGTTCTGATTCTTGTATGTGTTTCCAGGGTTGAGTGGGTTGCCTGTTTTTGTTTTTGTTTTTGTTTTTGTTTTAGTGATGGCATTTGTAACTATGCTTGTCTTAGGCCAGGTTCTAGAAAAGTGGACCAGCCATGGAGACTCCTTTGGAAGTTCTGTGGGTATTAACACTTGTGAAGATATGACAAAAACAGAATTGGACAAAGAGGAGGTTCAAATGTGATGTGATGACACTAGAGTCTCAACTAGTCCAACAGGGAGTTCTAGGGCTGAATTAATACTTCAATGTGTTCCTGTTTGGGGCATGGGACTCACCTTCAGCCCTACACACTCATTGCTGCTACACATTCAACACATTAGGAAGTGGAAAGTTTTCAGGCCTACTTTTTAGAATGAAGCCAATTCCCAGAGAGGAATGCCAGCAAGTGTCAGTCACCAATCATAGCTGCTAGCTGCCAAAATTCTTGTAGAAAGGAGGTCCTCAGTATTGAAAGTGAACCTACACCTCACATCACAGTGTTTACTACTTGGATAAATGATTAAGATCTCCAAGTAGATTCATTTGAATAGACTCGGGAGGTGAAAAGAAAAGCAAGATGGAGAATAAAGAAATGTTTGGAAATTAGGGATTGTCAATTATGCTTCTTGATCAGCTCTTGTTCCTGTTTTATTTCTTTTGCACAACTTGGAATGCTGGGAGGATGTGAGTTTGGACTATGATGGTAATTTGGATCCTAATTTCAACAAGAAACATTGGATGTGAAGAGAGAGTTGTCATTTTATAAGGATTCCTTTAGCTTCTTTTAGTGTTTCTTAAGTAATAGCACATATATTATTTATAAAAAGTTTATTGTCTTGGGAAGATAAGTCTGTTGAATTGCGAAGGGGAAGATGTTCAATAATCAAGATCTGTTGATTGTTCTTTAGCATTCAAATTGGTTAATTTTCATAAAAATTTAAATTAGTTTAGCATGAATTCTGAAATGAATAATTTGTCTAAGTTATTTATTATAAAATAAATAACAGGCAAGAATTGGAAACAAGTATAAAAAAAACAAAAACAAACAAAATCCCTGTATATAAACCTGGGTCAAAGCTGGCACACACACACTAGAAATAGCTCCAACAACTCCTTGTGCTCATTTAGCCACATTTCCAAAACCACTGAACTACCAGGTAAATTCATTATTCGGTCACATGGAAAGCAATCAACCCAAGAAAACTATAGATCTACAGACATTCAGTTTGAGCTACACAGTCATAGAAAAACAACTAGCAAAGTAGAAAAATTTGGGAACCATGGGTCCATATTTGTCTCTATCTATTTATAGATATTAATCTGTACATATATCATCTATATCTCTATAAAGATTTGGAATTACAAGCTAGAAGGTGTTAAACATCTAGCATTTATAATCTACAAGGGCAAACCTAATAAGGTTTAATAAAGAGAATGGGAGAGTTTCAATTTCTCACTCTTTACCATCCCTAAGTAATTACCTATAATCCATGGAGCAAGTCTGAGAAGTAAGATGATTCCCTTCAAAGACCACAGGACCAAGGCATCCGTGTCTACAGGGAGGATTTTCTTTCACATTAGAAAGCTTGATTTCCACTCAGTACTAAAACTAAGGAAACAAAACTAAAAACTAAAACATTGCAGAGTTACTAGTAACTATTCACATTATATGCAGTGCTACAACAACATATCACAATGACAAAATGGTCAGAAATTATGGCTATAAATTAGCAAAGACACTTGGTATAATACAATACTTGGGTGTCTATTTTGATGGGCTATATTTATTTATTCATGTGTGCTTGCATCTGTGTACATGTGAGTATGACATCTTTCTGTGTGTATACATGTGTGTGCTGGCTCATATACATGCATGTGCAGACCAGTGGAGGACATTGTGTGTCCTTCCCAGTCACACTTAGTCTTACTGCATTTAGACAGAGTCTTTGCTGAAACTGGAGCTGGCCACTGTCAGCTAAGGTGGTGTTAGGAACCATGAGAGCCCTGAGATAAATATCCTGCCCCAGCTAATTGAGAACCCGGAGATTAACATCCTGCCTGACAATCACAAGGATGTGAACCCTGAGATTTAACATCCTGCCTGACAATCACATGGATCCGGCTTGGCCCTGGGAAGAGAACATTCACAGAAATCCACCCCCTCCCCACCTGTCATCCACCCGCTCCCCACCTGTCACACCAGAGCTCAACCCCAGA
>NW_022196906.1:4322678-4323061 GCF_008632895.1 Mastomys coucha
AAGGACGCTGGAAAGATAGGTTTTGCCTTGGGTCTCGCTAGGAATGGTCCATCCCATCTCTCCCTCTACTCAAATAGCCTAAGTCCATCAGCCCTGACCCACCCTGGCTCTCTCCCCACGACAAGGGACCTGGTAAGTCAGAGACGGAGCTGGCATTAAGTCTTGACCGCCTAAGACAGGGCAGCCCCGTGTGGGGGGATTGACCCAGTGACGGGTAAGAGTTTGAGCATTGCCCTCTACCAGGCTTAGGCTCCCATCGTGAGACCTCAAAGATGAGGTAGAGAAGCCTCCTTCAAGGGCATTTCATTGTGATGATCCAATTGACCTTATTACACAGACAAGGGGGAGATGTTGGGAACCATGAGAGCCCTGAGATAAATATC
>NW_022196906.1:4323577-4335276 GCF_008632895.1 Mastomys coucha
CCCATTCTTTATTCACAGGTTGTGACCCTCCTCGTTCCCCCAAATAACGTGACCTGCAGGCCAGATCAAGGTGGTGGAAATCCTCTCAACTTTTGACTATGTACTCATCCATTGCTATGATTTTAGATGTGCGCATTCATTCCTGATAGATTTTCTTCTTGTTTTTGGAGATTTTTTTGTTTACATTTTAGCTGTTTTTTCTTTGTTTGGTTGGTTGGTTTTGTTTTGTCTGTGCTCAGGTGCTCATGTTTGAACCAGATGGTGTTTTAGCCACCATGTTATCTCTCTGGCCCAGGTAGACAATAGTTAAGTGAAAAAATTGTGTGCATATTTTTTTTTAATTTATTGACTAAGTCAACCTTGTCCTATATGATGAATTTATCACCAGATTTTATAAAATTTGAAAAAAATTAAAAATTGAGGAGTCTTCTATGTAGAATATTCTATATCATCAGTATGGTGCTATTGTCTTACTGAGATCCTGTCTGTATTGCTCTTGACAGATCACATATTGAGAATTAAAGGACAGTGCTATATTTATAGACTATTTTGGAGGTTAATATTTCATTGAACTCCAAACTGAATTAGAAGGATTTTTTTTCTTTTTACTCAAAATTAGTTATGAACAAGAAAGGGAAAAAGGGAGCAAATAATTTTGAATAGAATTATATAATATTAGAATAATATTCTAATGGAAACAAGATTTAGTATTGATGACATTAAAACTTCTGAAATAAGGGAATGGTGAAACTGAGAAAACAAGTCATGCCAAATTTTTTTTGTGTTACTCAACAAGAACTGCTGTAGCATCTTTGGTGCACAGTGATTTAAAAAAAAAGTGATAAAGCCATGTGGTAGACTTTACTTTTATTATCAGAGTTCAAAATAAATAATTGTAGAGTCATAGATTGAAGTAGCAGATGCTAATATGTGATCTCAGTAAATATTCTTATACGCTCCAACCTATGGAAACTAATGTTGTTTGCTGTTGTGGTGAGGTGGGGTGGAGGTGACTGATACCTCCTCTGACAAGGCGCTACATCTTAACAAATGAGGGAAGGATAGATCCTACCCATTGTGGCCTTTAGAAATGCCAACTTTCCATGTCAGCTGCCTAGAATTTTGGTTAGTGGTTATTTCATGTCCTATCCCATTTAAACACTTTATAGTGGATGGGACAAAGCTGGTATGAAGCAAATATGTAGCAGTCAAGAGGTCGTTGAAGAGAACAGAAGCTTGTGGCCAGAATGAGCCAGAACTGAGTGCCTTGAACTGGGTCAGCTACAGATGATCAGTGTGCTGATTGGTGGTGCAGTCCCCCAGTATTTCCTCATGTTGGTTTGATTTATGAGGCTGCAGAAGAAGCCTTGGGTCTCTCCTAATGCCCTGCAGTCCTCAACAGTGTGTCTAAGAAGTCCATTGACTTTTGTTCTAGTTGCACTTCTCAGAAATGGAATGATCCAATCATATAATCATTCTGTTCTGAAACTTTGACTCCTCAGGAAAGTCATTCCCCAAAAATAAAGTAAGAGCAGAGGCATCTGCATAGTGAAAGCTTTTGTCTGAGGCAAACCTTCTAGGCACTGCAGGGTTTTATATTCTGGCTTCATTTTATTCATCTACAACTGTGAAAAACCTATGGATATAAATTAGACATGTTTATGATTCTTAAGCTTGGAAAATGGGTTATTAAAATCACTAATCCCAGTACCACACCTAGCTAAGGAGGCATGGCAATCTGTAGCTGTGGGACCAGAAGGACTAGTAGGTTGATTAAGTTTCAGAGGAAGGGCACGTACTAAAGAATATATAGGCAGCACAACCTTTACTTAGTGGGAAAAATTAAAGTAAAACCAAAGATACACAATTGGGTTCATAGGAAAATGTGGATCTAGGAGGAGCAGGGAGAGGGAGTTAATATGAGCAAAACATGTTGTATGATATTGTCAAAGAACTACTTTTAAAAATGAGAGAAAAAAATAAAGTAAAATCCTTTCCAGTTTTCTGACATTCTGGTTTAACTGGTAATGGAATGGTTCCCTTGGAAGAGTATGGTTCCCTTATTGTTTACAGGTCAATGCACACATTGATGCCCAAAGAACAGAATGTAATACTTAGCCCAAGTACAGTTATCCACTAGTCCTTGCCCAACACAGATGCAGTTTCCTTACTCCCATCTTGATTGTATATCCTGTTCTAATCCTGACCTATATAAGCTTGAGATCATGTAGAGCAGACAACATGTTCCATTAAGTAACATGAACTTGTATGGATGTTATGAGAATCAATAACATTTGTACAGCTTAGTGATTGGTAAAAAATAGTTAATTTTCTTGTTTATCTCTACAAGAAAAAAAGCTCATATTAATCTTTGTCTGGTTTCCAACAACATTTGACTATGATAAAAATTAGCAATTAATTTTCTTTCAATTCTCAAATAACATCTCAGTAAACGACAGAGGCAGGCCTCCAATGTATAACTCTCCAGCCCCAGCTCCTGAGTGCTAGCGTTATATGTATGTGCCCCCATGCCTAGTCATAAGTGGTTTTTTTAATGTCATATTTTTCTTGAGTTACTTAATGATCTATACAATTTGTATCTTTTCTAAAGACTGGGATCAATGATTTTATTTTTATTTCTCTCATGTCTAGGCAATATTTGGAAACATTAGGCAGGCAAAGAATACAGTAAGGATGTACTTTGTAAAGCAGAGTCAATATACTATCTATGGTTTGGAAGACTAGAGCCTTTTAAACTTGTGACTCCAATTTAAAGTTCACTTACACAGCTTGGAAAAGTGTGACTCTTCAGAGAGAGAGAGAGAGAGGGAGAGAGAGAGAGAGAGAGAGAGAGAGAGAGAGAGAGAGAGAGAGAGAGAGAGAGAGAATATGAGGGCAGACAAAGTCTATATCCTGCCTTCCTATGTTTTTGCTTTCTGTGCTTGATGGCACCAAAGAAATCGGTAGAGGAAGGATTACCAAGCCAAGTGCCCACTCTGCGTTGGCCATGCTTTCAGTTTCAACTTAGGAAGTCACATTACAGAGTCCACAATGGATATGGGAGCTCTTTAGCCAACTATCCTGATGGCAACCCTGTAACGATTTCTTTTCTCCAAATTGTAGCTGGCAAATCACAGTCTAGAAGATTATGGGCTGCCATGCTTGTCAGTGTTATAGTTACTTATGACTTAGGAGACTGACATTTTATATGGTCCCTAATGAGGTAGTTTAGATTTTTAAGTGTCCAGGAAAGTATGTGACTCCTACACTTGTCAATGGAGACTAAAACTCTGGAATCATATGACAATGACAGGTGCTCTTTGAACAGCCTGAGAGTAGGGATTTCTGGAAACTGCACACTAATGGGAACAATGTCTCAGTAACTGTCAATATTTTTATTTGACAGGGACATGGCTATTTGTAGACAATCCTTTTGATGCCTGTTTCTTCCCTTAACTTATACTCGGTCAGTCTGAATTGGATATAAATTCACAACTATTCAATCACTGCTCTACTCTGATGGAAGATAATCTTTCTCAAAACCAAATCAGAGCCACATGGTTCTCACCCACATTCAGTGAACAACTAAAATTTGTAGATCTTAGAAGCAACACTTGAGAAAATGCTGCTGCTTCTTTGTCTTTAAGTTACTCATCTAGCACTGACCTCTTGTCTACTGCAAACCCTCGCTGTGCTGTCTACAACACTGGTTCTTTCCTCTCTGCTACTATGACATGCTAGAACCCATTTTGCCTTTCTGCTCTGTCTTGCCTTGTTTGGTCTTTGAAATGATGCAGGTTTTATAGGCATCTAGTAAAATCCTGCCCACTTAACAGCTTTTCAAATAGTGACTTTCTCTGCTTCATGCTTATATCCAGGTGTTATAACAGATCTGTTCTCACCTCATTGTACTTGTGGTCTTTTGAGAGTAGAGGACTATATTTTCACTCTAGGTCCCCAACATCACTTAGCTTACAATATTGAGTCTTTTAAAAAAGAATATATTCACTTATTTTTCCTATTCAATATATAATCATGTCACTTGCCCAAAAAGATTGGGTAGAATCAAATGAAACATATATGGATAGATTGCTTGGCCCTTCTATGATGGGTTTGATCGGAGACTCACTCCAAACAAGCCAGTTTGCCAGGTTTGTAAAACAAGTCTTCAGGAAAGAAGGCTAGCAAACAGAAGCATTTCATTGGTGTCAGGTCAATTCTGCTACTTTTATGGACGTGACACAATCCCATCTTTTTTCTATTTGCTTCTTTGAAATGCAATCCCAAGGCCATTGTCTTTGTAAAATATTGCAATGTACAATATATGCAGATGTTTTACAAAAGCCCTACACAGGGATTTATGTACTTGTACCTACAAACCAATACAAAAATTTATAGAACTCATAAATTAACTAGTTGGAGAGTTAGGACCATTGTTATAATCTGTTGAGATGCTGAATATTAGTTATGGATATTTCCTGACTCTTCACTCTGGAGATTTGGTTAACTCATTTTACCCTATGATATATGAAGTAGTGATACACTAAAAGACTCTGCCTTTCTTTTCTAACTCACTGGCCTCAGCCCTGCCCTTATGTCACCATTGGCAGCATCAGCAGTTCTAGTCCAGCTAGAGACAACCAGATCATCAGACAAGGATTTTCTCGGTGCTGTCCCTGGAACCATTGGCTTTCTGACCCCTACAAATCCCCAGGGTTCCAGCTCCATACTGCCCCTGTGTCATGGCTTCAGAGTTCAGAACAGATCTTAACTAACCATACTTTTCTTCCTGTACCCTTGAATTTCAGTCTCCCTTCTGATGCTTGGTAGGAGCAACAATTCACAGGGCTTCTTCCTGCTAACAGCCCCATATCTTACTCTAGAACATTGTGAGCATCCAGATATGAATATGAGGAGCAGCAAGGTTAGAAGGAACCTCATCCTATTCTCTCTCTCTCTCTCATTTTTTCCTAGCCACACAGTGGTGTTCTCTCCAGCCTATTTTCTTGATACCAGCCAGGGTTTAATATACCTGGTAAGCAATTCTTTTTAGACTTCTCAGATTTACTGTTACAAAATATTTTAAGTATGCACATATTTCTAAAAGTGATTTCAAATGTGCTAAAACCACAAGTCTTATATCGCCTTAAAGCTAGAGGGTTTTTCACTGATAGATTAATTTTAATATGGCTTGTAACTATGAATCAGTTGTTACAGAAAAATGGTTTTTTTACCTCTTCAGAAAAAGATAGCATACTGGGTAGAGTAGCCATTTGTGAAAAAACATCAAAGATATTAATTTATAGAAATGATATCAGCCCAAAATGGTCATACCTAAGAAGCAACAACAACAATTCTTTTATTTTTTAACTTTTCAAAGTCAACCGGCTTCTCTCTTGCTATTTAAAATGTAGGACAAACTTCTATGTAGAAAGTTACTGATGATTTCAGATATATATTTTTACTTTATATATTTTATTGGTCAAAATGAATATTTAAAGCTAATCTTGAGAAGATATACTTTTATCAGTTTATTTTTGTTACATATATAATAATTTTTGGTTCTGCTTAATGATGTGATAAAAAAATCTTATAGAGAAAAATTAAGTCAATGGAAGGAAAGGCCCATAAAACTTTTTTTAAAAAATAAATTTGATACAATCTAAATATTTTATGCACAACTAGTCGATATAACTAGTTACTCATTGAGATGATTAATAATTCAGTTGGCATATTTTGTTTCTTTTAGCTGCAAAGTAAACTTGGATAATTTGGAAGAAAATGTTTAATTTGGGTCATACTGAAAAATGCAATAACATCCATTTCCCCTTTCTATTTGAAAGAATATGATGAAAGTCTAAATTGGAAGGAGCTCAGAAGTTATCTGGTCCAGATTTTCACTTTCTGTTGTGAGAAGGAGGTTAAAGGATGTGCCTGTGGTTGACAAGGGATAGAACTGGACTTCATCCAAAGAATTAATAACTTTTGGTCTAAGACTTCCCTTTTATGATATCACAGAATCATTATGCTAAGTCCAAATACAAAATGAGTTTCACCATTTATATTCTTTATCATTGTAGCTTCCCTATGTTTCTCAAAGTATTTTTAATAAAAATCAAAGCCACCCTTATATCAACAATAACATTTTAGATTACATTCTTAGGAAGTAATGTAGTTGAGTCAAACTTTCCAGTTACTATAGAAAAAAAAATCTGGCCTACATCACTGCCTTCACCATATGGTCTATGGTCTTTTTCCCTCTGGCACTAAGTTGCTCTTTCTCTTGATGAGTCCATGGAGCAGGAGCCTTCTCTCCCTTCTTTATGGAGTTCTGAAAGTGAGGTGGTCTGCGCTATACAGTGCACAAGATTTCTCTCTCCATGTGGTCACTCACCATGCTCATATGTAACATTCAATATCACTAATGTGGAAAGATTGGACAGATAAGACACATTTATGTCTGTGAATGTTTACTGGGAACTAGTGAATATGTACGACTGTGGGTTGTAGATCTAATCTTTAATAGGTGAGAAGCAAATAATGCGCTTGCAGAAGCTCCTATTTCTTAAGGAACAGGCAGACTCACGTGTTTCCTATATTATAGTTACTGTTAAGATTTCTTTAAAGAGGAGAGTAGCTTCTTTATGTAGCAATCTGACTTCTCAAAACAACATGAAAATAGCAATGTCATCCTTAAACTAATGTAGCAAGGGCAAAACAAAAACAAAAACAAACAAAAAAACAAACAAAAACCAGACTCACATAAAAATAAACTGCAGAATTTGGAGTTTGAAATGCTATTTTCAGTTTATAGTATAAAAAAAGTCATTGTTTTAATCATGGGATTTTTCTCTATGTTCTTCATGACCTTTCATAAATGAAACATTTTTACATTTGAGTCAAAGCATGTAAAATTATTACTCAAGAAGCTAAAGTATAAAAACTTACAGCCCTGATGCTTTCAAAATGTCCACCTTCTTTCTCAAAATCAATAGGTTGTCCTTTTAGAGTCCAGTAGAAAGTGACATCCAAACTGGAGTCGTGGATAGCTTTGCAGTTGAGGACAATGCTCTCTCCAACAGTTAACTCTGTTCTTTTAGGAGTAATCTCTATCCTTGTGGGTTCTATTGAGGCAAAAACACATGCATTAATATAATCACCTCTGGACACCTCATATACCCTCAAACTGTAGAGAAAGTTTAAACATGGAACATGCACAGTTGCAACAGATTTAATTTTATATCTTCTATGTCATCAAAACTCAAATACTAGCTAGGGTTTTGTCCTTTTGGTAGCTGCATGTTTTATTATACTTTTCTAAGGGATTTATGATCTTAAACTTTGTATTCTGTTTAGGCTTGAACTTGAGCAAAATTATAAATGATTCTAAAACTAGAGTTAAGGGCTAGACAGGTGGTTAGACAGTGAAGAGCACTTGCTTTTCATTCAGAGGACCAGGTTCAGTTCCAAGAACAGCTCATAACTGTCTACAACAGTGCTCTAGGGGATCTGACATCCTCTTCTTACAGTTATGGGTACCGGACATGCATATTGTACACATACATACATGTGGATAAAACATTTATACATATAAAATAAAATACTTAACAGCTAGAAGCAAAATTTGGCCTGATTGGGAAGGGGACATACACAAGAAAGGAGAAGCTCAAACCTCTCTGATAATTTTTACAGACACTTAAATAAAGGAACCTATACAATTATATATATATATATATATATATATATATATATATATATATATATATATATATATAGGTAGAATGCACAGAGAATTTGCTTTTATAATGTATTACAGCATAAAATGCAAGGACTATCTCCCATACGATTTCAATAAGCTAAAAATAAAAGGTTACCACCTTGGATTTATTTTGTGCTGGACAAAACCCTCTCTGATTGAGGAGGGACAGAAGAGTCACTGTCTGTCTAATTATAAAATATCATTTTGATACTTTGTGGTTTACATATACAAAACTTTTTAAAAGCTGAGTGGTCATAGTTTTAGTTCAGCAACAATATTCTAACTGCTTACTAATGAGAACTGAATTTCAAAAACTGACATTTTAATATTATTTTTATGGTCTTAGAGGACCTTGAACCAATAAAATAGTATCAGCCATGCACTCAAAAATTAAGGTTAAATGAATGTGAGGTGATGTGTCATAAATAAAGTAAGGCTGGGATGGAGACAGGCTTTTGTTTTCTCTCTCCTCTCCTCCTTAGAGTCCTAGTGTGGACAGGGAAACACACAGGCAAGCAGTGGATCAGTGAGCTACATTCTCTTCTATACTCTTTCAATTGTGAGAGGGTACTCTCATAAAAAACACTGCTCCTGACTACCTGTGGGGTCTTTTCATGCCTAACGCCCCTTAGAGCAGTTCTGAGGAAAAATGCAAGTGGACAGCAAGAGTGACACTTTAAGATTAAGTACGATCTCTGAGGTCCTCACTGTCGTTGTGATTTTATATCATGGCTTCATCAGCACAGGTAAACACAATATGTTGCAACTGAAGAACTGTGGAGACAGACTATTTCTGAGTAAGTGAATTTCTCACTTCATTCTCAGTTAAGGAAGAACATTTACCATTGATAAAATGTTTGTAGATCCACCATTACTTTATCAGAAGATGGGAACCTTATCACAGGTGGGAACAGACAAAGACTGGGCTACTGGGTTGGGTACCAGTTGCCACACCACCTCCAGTAGTATCTGTGTGACGAGTTCCACAGACTGAGGTAATTGACCTCAAAGGGGGGAAGCCTCCTGAAACAGATTGTGGAACTCTTTGCCAGAGAAAAATTATTGAGCCATAGTTCTCATGGCAATCTATCTGTTTTGTTTTCTCTTATTCATTTTCTTATTTACATGTTCCTGATAGCCTACGCCAAGATCTTAAATGAGAATAATGGGTAAGAAACCATCCCTTGAGATGAGGTGACTAAAATGACTTTATCCACAGGGAAACCAATGCTTTACTTTTTAAATCATTTACAAAACTATTATGATAGATAAAAAACTTTCCCAACAATAAAATTTCATATGGCTACATTGTGTCATTAGAGGTGGGTTTTTGTATATGGTAAAGAAAGCCTTAATTAGAGAGAATTAAAATAGTTTAAATTTATGTTTTGAAGATTTATAAAAAAAAATGCAGGCATTAGATGTTAAATAATAATTGACCATATGGGGTTGGAGAGTTAGCACAGTGGTTAAGAGCACTGACCATAAAGATTTATTAACCTGCCCTTGGAAATATGCCACTAGCCTTGGACAACTGCCCCCACTGAATACATCCTTACAGAACTGTTATATTTTGACCTATGTTAACAACAATGTTACCTCTTCTGTTTGTGATTGTTTCCTTGGATACAGTTTCTAAGAGATATTTTTTTGTTTTACTGTGCCAAATGATTTTTGTTGGTATTTGTGATTATTTCACTGGATACAGTTTCTAAGAGATGTAATGTTTGGGTTTTAATGTATAAAATCCCCTGCTTGAGAGCTGCAAAATACACTCAGATTCAAACTGCCTCTATGTTTGTATCTGTTTGTCACCACCAAATCCTTACCAACCTGGCCTCGAGAATCCATATTCTAGGGACCCCCATATCTGGCCGGAGTGGTCCATAGCAACCAGTAATGTTTTATATACATGGAGTTTTATAACTAACCAGTTTCAGTGCAAATGCTGGGGTCAAAGATGGGAGCCATTGTTCCAAGCTCTGTTTCCAGTCTTTAAATGATGGAAGTGAAATTTTGTGTTAGTTCCTTGTTTCTAACAAACTTTAAAAGTAAGCCATTCATGCCAATCAATGCAAACACATGTATGTGCACATTGTATTTACTTTACTTTGTTATTATGTTTTCGTGATGATAAGGCTAGGAAGACAAGGCTGTAAAACATACGCATGTTTTGTGTTCTCTTACCTTTGACAGACAGGGAAGCTATAATCTCTGCAGATCCGAAGATGTTCACCCCTTGGCAAATGTACTTTCCCTCATCTGCTTTAGAAGCATTTAGAATCCGCAGGCTTCCGTCTGGAAGAATAGCTATTCTGAAAATTATTAAAAAAAAAAAACAAAACAAAACAAAAAAGGGGGTTTGTTCCCAGTTTAATACAAAGCAACTAAATGGTGAGAAACTTCTGATCAAGTCTAAACTATCTCTCCGGTGAGAGATTATAAGTGCAAGGAAGGATCCCCGTTGAAAATAAGAAGTGGTAGATGTTTGCTATGCTTCACAATTGGGTACAATAGTGACTTAATATCGTCTTTTATTCACAAGCTGAAGAAACTTGCAATTTACTTCTCTCATGATAGTTTTTGACAGTTCATTTTAAAAATGGCAGAGAAAGGTGACCCTGAATTTAGCTATTATAGCTTGATACTCTAATGTCACCTAGTCATATTTTAATACCAAACTTAGGTATTTCACCTTAAACCAAAGATGACCACAAAAATCAAATAGAAAGAGAAACAGGATATAAACACAGAGGAAGTCTCAAATAGACATAAAATCAACTGGATGCAGCTGAGCAGTGGTTGGTAGCTGCTCTAGACCCACACTGGGTAAAAGGAATGGAAACATGGCCTGCTCTCTGGGCTGTTCACACTGCAAACTCCCGTGTAGGAATATGATAGCCAAGTCTGCAACGGGGCTCTTACGTGACCTTTGATAAAAGTGGACCTTTAGTTTTCTATAAGGGTGACAAATTAAGGCATTATTAAAAGTTTTAGAAGTTCAGTGCAAATGAGGTTGACATTTGCAATGACCACATTACCCTCTGTATTTATCATTCTGGAAATTTATGCACTTCAGATTTAATTAGCACTTTGGTCCGTTCATTCCCTGCATGCCTGTGAAATGTAATCCACTATTTTGCCAGCACAGCAACCTGCACAAGCTTCTTGAAGTGAAGAAGCAACCTTTAGGCTTTACGTGGTATGTTGTTAGACTTTAGACCAACTTCTTTAGCAACCAGGAAGTCACAGCCTAGTTGTGAGAATAAGAAACAGTGGCATTAGTGAATCTAAAAACCCTAGAATTAACCCTCAGGTTTCTGACAACCACTTACACCATGGTTCTATCATAACCTTTAACCTGCGAAGACTAAAGAAAAATGCCTTGAACTTGGTTTACTGGGCTACTTCATGTTCTTCTAGGGTGTGTGCTCAGTATGGCTTGTCACCCAGGGCTGACTGCTGTATAGAGCTTTGAACATCATAACAATTGGTAAAAGATTCTAGGCTGTTAAAAGGTAGTGACTAATGGATGTACACATTACCATAGATGAAGATACCAGTTTAAACTATATGGTTTAAACTATAGCTCACTCTTGATTTGTAAGATGAAAGAATGAAGATCAACTTAGAATCAAAACAGATGACATATGGAGAAGTTTGTCTTCTAGTTCATCTAGAGAGACTACATGAGATCCATGGAAAATACAGAGCCTGTAAACACCATGTAATCTGTGGTAGAAGTGATGACTCAACAGATAAAAGCAGTTCTGCACATGAAGTGGACCTGAGTTTAGTTCCTCGCACCTCTACTTGGGAGCTCATAGTTGCCTCCAGGGGAAATGATGCCCTCTTTTTACACGCACAAACACACACACACACACATACATTCAGAGAGAGAGAGAGAGAGAGAGAGAGAGAGAGAGAGAGAGAGAGAGAG
>NW_022196906.1:4335286-4366259 GCF_008632895.1 Mastomys coucha
AGAGAGAGAGAGAGAGAGACTCACATATGCATATAACTAAAACTGAAATATCATTAAAGGTTATATAATCCCTAACACATGCATATGTATACATAATTAAAAATAAAATAAAAATTTTTAAGGTTACATAATCCTTCTAGGTAGACAATGTAAAGCTATGTTTATTATTTGGAAAGTGATCATTTATTTTGAGACAAGGGGATGGTAAATTTATTCCAGTATATCCTCATTAAATAATAGTAAAAATATATATTTGAAAGGAAAAATATACTTTTATGTATATGACTGCATTTTACATGAATTAATTTACTATAATTTTCACAGATGGTTAATATCTTGAAAATATTTAGAATTTTCCAATTTGTATAAAAAACTGCAATGTAACAGTAGAGAAGTTTGGCTTCAAAGTTCATCTGTTTTAAGGAAATACATGGATGTCAGATATTGGCAGTATTTCAGCTCTTGAGTTAAGATGGGTGAGATCTCATTGACAAAAGATATGCTAATCGCCTTTCTCTTGTGGTGATAAATTACCCTGACCAAAAAAAAAAAAAAAAAAAAAAAAAAATGAAGTCACAGAAGAAAGTGTTTACTTTAACTCATAATTCTCTGTCACTGTCCATCATAGCAGGAAGCTCAAGGCAGGACCTCAAAGGAGGTAGTTACATCCACAGCCAAGAGCAGAGAGGAGGGATGGATGCATCTACCAGTATTCAGCTTGTTTTCAACACTTCTACAGTCCAGGATCTACTCCCTAAAGATTGGTGCTACTCAAAATGGGCTGGGTCTTTATACATCAATTAACATAATTAAATAATCCCCACAGACACATCCACAGGCCAACCTGATCTAGACAATTACTTGCTGAAAATATTTTCCAAGATGATTCTAGATTATATCAAGTTGATAATTAAAATCAAACATCATATTAAGTAACAGATCTTTCTTTTAAAAGATGAGGTATGAATATATCTGTACTTTGGAACACTAGTCTACTAGGAAGAATGAAGGTTTTTGAATGCAATGATATTCATCCTTTAAATAGGAGTATCTGGAACTTAACTAAAATCTTATCTTCTGATTTAAAATGTAAATCTTCACCTGTTTTTTTCTAACTAGGAAAAGACAAAGCACATAATGAATATGATTTACAGTCATAATGTCTGGATTCCACACACATAATTACTTAGATAACTGAAGACTAAATTAATATTTCTAGCCTCATTATCTTCTCTTTCTTGTTACTATTTGACTGCTACATTTTGAGATGTTCAGATTTGGGGATTAATTATGTTAAGACCTCCTTGGAGTTAGAGAGCAAAGGGGCAGGAGAAGAAGCCAGCATATAACCTTTATATCAAGCCCTACTAGCTCTGATTTCTAGATTCTATGAGATTGTTTTCACTTACTACTAATGACTGGATCTCTGTCTTGTTAATCTGCCCAATGCAGGCCTTAGGCTTACAGGGTATAATGTTAAGAACTTGATGTGTGTGTTTACTTACATGGACAATTCCAATTCGACCTTGGATCTCCTGTTGGATGTCCTCACTTAGTGTAGATCTTTCCACATAGATTGTTTATCTAAGGAAACAATTTATTTTTATGCTGCCATATTGTTAAGTGGCTATGTCAATCATTTCTCTTGTACTGGCAGAGGATCTCAGAAAGTGAATTTAAAAGGAGGAGAGATTTAAGCTGGCTCAGTGGAAGAGATTTTCCTCCATGGTTGTCTGGCTCCATTGCTTTGGGCCTGAGGACATGCAGAACATAATGGAGGTGTACCTGAAGTAAGAAACTTCACCTATTCGAATCCAGATTCCAGAGAGTAAAAGTTGGGCTAGGGATAAGATCTGCCAGACTAGAGTATTTCCTGAGTGACCTGCTTCCTCAAACCTATGTACTGCCTTCTAGTTGCTCCCATGCCAATAGAGACTGTACTAACAGTATATTAATTATAAATGCATAAATACCTGTATGGCATGATACCAGTATTTTCATGATGTGGTACCTCTTTGTAGTGTCAATATTTAATCAAGAGCCTTGGAGATGCCTGGTTTCTGACCCCTGACAGTGATTAGGATTTATACATACATATATACATATGTATATATGTATATATGCATATATATGTACACATATTATATATATTATTTTATTCAGTTTTAGAAACAGAGTCCAGCCAAGCATAGCTACACATTCCTACAGTCCCAGTAAGCCAATGTAAACAGGTAACCTGGTAATTTAAGACCATCCTAGGCTACATGAGACATTGTCTTTTTTTTTATTGGATATTTTCTTTATTTACATTTCAAATATTACCCCTTTCTCAGTTTCCCTCGCTCCTGGAAACATCCTATCACATTCTCCCTCCCCCAACTTCTATGAGGGTGTCTCTCCATCTATCTACGCATTCCTATATCCTTGCTCTCAATTGCCCTACACTAGGGCATCTATGAGCCTTCATAGGACCCAGGACCTCTCCTTCCATTGGTGCATGACAAGACCATCCTCTGCTACATATGCAGCTGGAGCCATGTGTACTCCTTGGTTGATGGCTTAGTCCCTGGGAGTTTTGATGGGTCTGATTGGTTGATATTGTTGTTCTTCCTGTGAAGTTGCAAACCCTTTCAACTCCTTCAGTCCATTCTCTAACTCTTTTATTATGGATCCCAAGCTCAGTCCAATGGTTGGCTGCTAACGTCTACCTCTGTATTTGTAAGGCTCTTGCAGGACCTCTCAGGAGACAGCTACATCGGGCTCCTTTCAACATGCACTTCTTGACATACACAATAGTGTCTGGGTTTGGTAACTGTATATGGGATGAATCCCCAGCTGGGACAGTCTCTGGGTGGCCTTTCCTTTAGTCTCTACTCTACACTTTATCTCCATATATGCTCCTGTGAGTATTTTGTTCTCCTTCTGAGAAAGAAAGAGCACCCACATTTTGGTCTTCCTTGTTATTGAGCTTCATGTGGTCTATGAATTATATCCTGGTTATTTGGAGCCTTTGGGCTAGTATCCATTTATCAGTGAATGCATTTCATGTGTTTTCTTTTGTTACCTCACTCAGGATGATATTTTCTAATTCTATCCATTTGCCTGAGAATTTCATGAATTCATCATTTTTAATAGCTGAGTAGAACTCCATTGTGTAAATATACCACATTTTTTTGTATCCATTCCTCTGTTGAAGGACATCTGGGTTCTTCCCAGCTTCTGGCTACTATAAATAAGGCTGTTATGAACATAATGGAGCCCGTGTCCTTATTACATGTTGGAGCATCTTCTGGGTATATGCCCAGGAGTGGTATAGCTGGGTCCTCAGGTAATACTGTGTCCAATTATTTGAGGAACAGCCAAACAGATTTCCAGAGGTGTTGGACCAGTTTGCAATCCCACCAGCAATGGAGGAGTGTTCCTCTTTCTTCATATCCTCGCAAGCATCTGCTGTCACCAGAGTTTTTTTATTTTAGTCATTCCGACTGGTGTGAGGTGAAATCTCAGGGTTGTTTTGATTTGCATTTCCCTGATGACTAAGGATGTTGAACATTTCTTTAGGTGCTTCTCAGCCATTTGATATTCCTTAGCTGAAAAGTCTTTGTTTAGCTCTGTATCCCATTTTTAATAGGGTTATTTGGTTCTCTGGAGTCTAACTTCTTGAGTTCTTTGTATACATTGAATATTAGCCTTCTATCAGATATATGATTGGTAAATACCTTTTCCCAATCTGTTGGTTGCCTTATTGTCTTATTGACAATGTCCTTTGCCTTACAGAAGCTTTCCAATTTTATGAGGTCCCATTGTCAATTCTTGATCTTACAGCACAAGCCATTGGTGTTCTGTTCAGGAATTCTTCTCCTGTGCCCATATGTTTGAGGCTGTTCTACAATTTTTCCTATATAAGTTTCAATGTATCTGGTTTTATGTGGAGGTCCTTGATCCACTTGGACTTGAGCTTTGTACAAGAAGATAGGAATGGGTCAATTTACATTCTTCTACATGCTGACTGCCAGTTGAAACAGCATCATATATTAAAAATGCTGCCTTTTCCCACTGAATGATTTTAGCTCCTTTGTCAAAGATCAAGTGACCATATATGTGGGAGTACATTTCTGGGTCTTCAATTCTATTCCATTGATCTTCCTTTCTGCCTCTGTACCAATACCATGCAGTTTTTATCACTATTGTTCTGTAATACTGCTTGAGGTCAGGGATGGTGATTTCACCAGAAGTTCTTTTATTGTTGAGAATAGTTTCCACTATCCTGGGTTTTTTGTTATTCCAAATGAATTTGTAAATTTTTCTTTCTAATGCTATGAAGAATTGAGTTGGAATTTTGATGGGTATTGCATTGAATCAGTAGATTGCTTTCAGCAAGATGGCCATTTTTACTATATTAATTCTGACAACCCATAAACATGGGAGATCTTCCCATCTTCTGAGATCTTCTTTGATTTCTTTCTTCAGATAATTGAAGTTCTTATATAGATCTTTCATTTGCTTGGTTAGCATCACCCCAAGGTATATAGTATTATTTGTAGATATTGTGAATAGTGTCATTTCCTTGTTTTCTTTCTCAGCCTGTTTATCCTTTGAGTAGAAGAAATCTATTGACTTGTTTGGGTTAATTTTATATTCAGCAACTTTTGCTGAAGTTGTTTATCAACTTTAGGAGTTCTCTGGGGTCACTTAAGAATACTATCACATCATCTGCAAATAGTGATATTTTGACTTCTTCCTTTTCAATTTGTATCCCTTTGACCTCCTATTGTTGTCTAATTGACCTAGCTAGAACTTCAAGTACTATATAGAATAGATAGGGAGAGAGTGGGTAGCCTTGCCTAGTCCCTGATTTTCATTGGATTGCTTCATGTTTCTCTCCACTCAGTTTGATGTTGACTCCTGGTTTTCTGTATATTGATTTTTCTATGTTTAGGTATGGGCCTTGAATTCCTGATCTTTCCAAGACTTTTAACATGAAGGGATGTTGAATTTTGTCAAATGGTTTTTCAGTATCTAATGAAATGATCATGTGATTTTTTTCTTTGAGCTTGTTTATTTAGTGAATTACGTTGATGGATTTTCATATATGAAAATTCCTGCATCCCTGGGATGAATCCTACTTGATCGTGTTGAATGAGCATTTTGATGAGTTCTTGGATTCAGTTGGCAAGAATTCTAGTAAGTATTTTTGCATCAATGTTCATAAGGGAGATTGGTCTAAAGTTCTCTTTCTTCATTTGGTCTTTGTATGGTTTAGGTATAAGCGTAATTGTAGCTTTGTATAATGAATTGGGTAGTGTTGCTTCTGTTTCTATTTTGTGGAATCATTTAAAGAGTATTGGTATTAGGTCTTCTTTAAAGGTCTGATAGAATTCTCCACTGAACCATTCTGGTCCTGGGCTTTTCACAATTGGGAGACTTAATGACTGCTTTTATTTCTTTAGGAGTTATGGAACTGTTTAGATGGTTTATCTGATCCTGTTTTAACTTTCGCATCTTGTATGTCCTAGAAAACTGTCCATTTCATCCCGATTTTCCAATTTAGTTGAGTATAAGCTTTTGTAGTAGGATCTGATGATTTTTTTTTGAATTTCCATAGTTTCCATTGTTATGGCTCCCTTTTTATTTCTGATTTTATTAATTTGGATACTGTCTCTGTACCCTCTAGTTAATCTGGCTGGTTTATCTATTTTGTTAATTTTCTCAGAGAACCAGTTCCTGGTTTTATTGATTCCTTGTATAGATCTTTTTGTTTCTCTTTGGTTGATTTTAGCCCTGAGTTTGATTATTTCCTGCTGTCTTCTCCTCTTGGGTGTATTTGCTTCTTTTTGTTCTAGAGCTTTCAGGTGTGCTCTCAAGCTGCTAGTGTAAGCTCTTTCCAGTTTATTTTTGGAGGCACTTAGAGTTATGTGTTTTCCTCTTAGCACTGCTTTCATTGTGTCCCATAAGTTTTGGTATGATGTGTCTTCATTTTCACTAAATTCTAAAAAGTCTTTAATTTCTTTTTTTATTTCTTCCTTGACCAAGTTATCATTGAGTAGAGCATTGTTCAGTTTCCATGTTTATGTGTGTTTCCCATTGTTTTTGTTGGAATATAAGACCAGCCTTAGTCTGTGGTGATCTGATAGGTTGCAAGTGATTATTACAATCTTCTTGTATCTGATGAGGCTTGTGTTTTGGCCAATTATTTAGTCAATTTTGGAGAAGGTACCATTAAAAGAAAATATATTCTTTTACTTTAGGGTGAAATGATCTATAAATACCTGTTAGATCCATTTGGTTCATAAGTTCTGTTAATTTCACTGTGTCTCTGTTTAGTTTCTGTTTCCATGATCTGTCCATTGCTGAGAGTGGGGTGTTAAAGTCTGCTACTATTATTGTGAGGGGTGTAATGTGTGCTTTGAGCTTTAGTAAAGTTTCTTTTGTGAATGTGGGAGCCCTTGCATTTGGAGCATAGATATTCAGAATTGAGAGTTCATCTGGGTAGATTTTTCCTTTGATCAGTATGAAGTGTCCTTCCTTAACCTTTTTGATATTTTTGGTTGAATGTCGATTTTGTTTGATATTAGAATGGTTATTCCAGCTTGTTTTTTGGAACTATTTACTTGAAAATTGTATTCCAACCTTTTACTCTGAAGTAGTGTCTGGCTTTATCACTGAGGTGTGTTTTCTGTATGCAGCAAATTGCTGGGTCCTGTTTACATATCCAGTCTGTTAGTCTATGTGTTTTTATTGGGAAATTGAGTCCATTGATATTAAGAGATATTAAGGAAAAGTGATTGTTACTCCCTGTTATTTTTGTTGTTAGAGATAGCATTGTGTTTGTGTGCCTATCTTCTTTTGGATTTGTTGAAAGATTACATTCTTGATTTTTCTAGGGTGTAGTTTCCCTCCTAGTGTTGGTGTTTTCCATCTATTATCCTTTGTAGGACTGGATTTGTGGAAAGATATTGTGTAAATTTGGTTTTGTCGTGGAATACCTTGTTTTCTTTATCTATGGTAATTGAGAGTTTTGCTGGGTATAGTAGTCTGGGCTGGCATTTATATTCTCTTTGGGTCTGTATGACATCTGCCCAGGATCTTCTGGCTTTCATAGTCTCTGGTGAGAAGTCTGGTGTAATTCTGATAGGTCTGCCTTTTTTGGTTACTTGATTTTTTCCCTTACTGCTTTTAATATTCTTTCTTTCTTTATTTGGTGTTTTGATTATTATGTGACAGGGGGAATTTCTATTATGGTCCAGTCTATTTGGAGTTCTGAGGCTTCTTGTATGTTCATGGGCATCTCTTTAGGGTAGAGAAGTTTTCTTCTATTATTTTATTGAAGATATTTATTGGCCCTTTAAGTTGGGAGTCTTCACTCTCTTCTATACCTATTATCCTTAGGTTTGGTCTTCTCATTGTGTCCTAGATTTCCTGGATGTTTTGGGTTAGGAGCTTTTTGCATTTCACATTTTCTTTGACTGTTGTGTCAATGTTTTCTTTTGTTTGTTTGTTTGTTGTTTGTTTGTTTGTTTTTTGTTTTTTTGAGACAGGGTTTCTCTGTGTAGTCCTGGCTGTCCTGGAACTCACTCTGTAAACCAGGCTGGCCTCAAACTCAGAAATCCACCTGCCTCTGCCTCCCAAGTGCTGGGATTAAAGGCATACACCACCACTGCCTTGCATGTCAATGTTTTCTAAGGTATCTTCTGCCCCTGATATTCTCTTTTCTATCTCTTGTATTCTGCTGGTGATGCTTGTGTTTATGACTCCTGATCTCTTTCCTAGGTTTTCTAACTCCAGTGTTGTCTACCTTTGTGATTTCTTTGTTGTTTCTATTTCCATTTTTAGATCCTGGATGGTTTTGTTCATTTCCTTTGCTTGTTTGATTGTGTTTTCCTGTAATTCTTTAAGGGAATTTTGTGTTTCCTCTTTAAGGGTTTCTAGCTGTTTACCTGTGTTTTCCTGTATTTCTTTGAGGGAGTTATTGATGTCCTTCTTAAAATCCTCCATCATTGTCATGAAAAGTGACTTTAGATCTGAATCTTGTTTTTCTGGTGTATCCAGGACTTGCTATGGTGGGAGAACAGGTTTCTGATGATTCCAGTTACCTTGGTTTCTGTTGCTTCTGCCCTTAGGCTTGCCTCCTGCCATCTGATTATCTCTAGTGCTACTTACCTTTGCTATATCTGACTGGAGCCTGTCCTTTAGGTAATCTTGGTTGCATCAGAACTCCTGAGAGGTCAGTTGTCTCTGTGATCCTGTGATCCCGGGATCCTGTGATCCTGAGATTCTGGGTGCATTAATGTTTCTGGGAATCAAGCTGCCTCTGAGACCTTGAGATACTGGTATGACCAAGCTACTGGGATCCTGGGATCCTGGGGTCCTAAGATCCTGGTCCTGCTAGAGTGCCTGGGAGTAGAGCCTCCTCTGGGGGCTGTGGGACTGGCTGCAGAGTCCCACACAGACCAGCACAGACAGGAAGGAAGCCAAGCCACAGGTCGGTTGGGGTTCTTACATCCCTGGATCCTGTTGGTCCCAGTTATTCCCAGTGGTGTTGGAAGAGATGTGTTCTCCTCATCCTGATCCTAAGATACTTGGGAGTGGAGCCTCCTCCAGGGGCTTTGGGGCTGGCCTCGAAGTTTTTGCCCAAGGTAGACCAGTGCATATTGGAAGGAACCTGAACCACTTGCTTTCTTTTGTAAAACTTGACCTTCTTCCCTCAGTTCCTGCCCTCTCCAGTCCCCTTGGCATCCCATTTTCGTGTATTTCTTCCCCTTTATTTCTTTCACATCTCTCCCTCTGCTTTAGAAATTTATTTTAGCCAGGCAGTGGTGGCACACTCCTTTAATCCCAGCACTTGGGAGGCAGAGGCATGCAGATTTCTGAGTTCGAGGCCAGCCTGGTCTACAGAGTAAGTTCCAGGACAACCAGGACGATACAAAAAAACCCTGTCTCAAAAAAAACAAAAAACAAAACAAAAAACCAAACCAAACCAAAAAACAAAGAAACAAAAAAAAGAAATATATTTTTAACACTTTGCTATCTTTTTTTCTATTTTTCTTTTATTGAAAATGGATTTTTCATCCACCCTATCCTGATTGTGGTCTCTCTGTCTCAGCTCCTCTGATATTCTCCCCATCACCCCTCCCAGCTACTCCCATAGTCTTCCTGCCTTCCTCTTAGAAAACAGATATGCATCTAAAGAACAATAACAAACTAAGATAAAACAAAACAGAAAAAAATAAGAAAATTTATTGGTAACAGTATGTGTGCATGGAAAAGAAAGGAAGAAATAAAAAGAGAGAGAGAGCGAGAAGGTGAGGAGGAAGAGGGATTAGAGGGGTGTCTTCCTGTTCTGCTAGGTCATACATGTAGTATATTTGGACACTATCCTTTAGAATTCTTTAACCTAGTTCTCTCATAAAAGTCATAGCTAGATGTCTACATGGCATGTATTTGTGGAGTACATAGCCACATTTGTGGTGCTTCTTGCTTCTGTTCATAACATTCCTCAATTAAATTTGTTGTCCTTTACCTCCTCTTTAACACATGACACGTTTGTAAGAAGTGAGGGCATAGTGGTGTAGGTATCCCTCTCCATAAGGCTGCCATTGTCTCTCTTCCCAACCCATTGCTGAGAACACACTGGTGAAGCTCTTACAGGCCAGTTTCCTGAGCAAAGCATAGAAATGGGAGTGGGTCTGGATAAGAGAAGGACACGTGGTCAGAATATATCACAATAGGTACAGATGGTGAAATGCAATCCTGTGACATGAGGTTTTAGAGTAGAATGTGTAAGTTGTATAGTCAAACCTCATTTTGCAAATCAAAAAACTGTAAAGCAAGGAAATAAAAATGATGTGTGAGTCCATCAGTTACTAAATGAAGAAAAAGCTATCAAGGATTCCTATTTTGCTGAGCAGTAAGCGATTGTGACAGTTTTCTTTCTCTGCAGAGCACTGTGCAAATTTGAAAGGAAAATACCTTCCTTTCAAGTCTACCTTAGTTATTTCCTCCTTTAGAACCTGAAGGATGGATTGCCTAGCTGGATTCTCTTTTTAAAGGCCCTGAAATGTTCAGTGGAATCCAGGTGTGGCCAACATAGGGTCTTACCCAGATGCTGGGAAGAACTGGTTTCCAAGCTCATTTCTCTTTGAGAAGAATCCATGGCTATACATGTTGCTGTTTCCTTCCTCTTGGCTTTTAGCTGGGTGCAGCTCTTAGATTCCAGAAGCTTCTTGAACTTTTTTGGATTCTCCACAAGACTATATTATTTTGTATTATATATATATATATATATATAATATCTCAGAATCTTTAGTAATTTATTAGTATTATAAGATTTTAAGCCAGAGAGCATTGGGTTCCATTTGCTGCCATATACTCATATCTTCCATGTGTTATTTCAAACAGCCACTAAATCTCTTTAACTGCTAAGACTGGCTCTGTAAAACCTAACTAGCTCTTTTAAAGTGTTTGCTAGATAATATATATAACTTATTATTCTTCATCTGAGCTCACTGTGGGAGAACAGAAGAGAGGTGGTCACCAAGTGTGAAAGAACAGAGGAAATTCAGTCACCAAGGTTGGAAAGTTCGTGAAGTCTTGAAGAACCAAATGGTCACTTTCAAAGCAGCAGGGAATAGAGCATGGGGAACACAAGATGTGGGGAGATGAGGCAGAAGAATGAGCGTGGTATAGTATGAATATAAGCTGGTTTCTCAAAACAAAACAGAACTCTCAACTATTTCAAAGGCTTTGTTGAGTTATGAGGTATACAAGAAGTTTGTACATTTAACACGCATTGAAGAGTTCTTATGTGTAAGTGGTAGGCCATGCCAACTTTATGATGGTTAGAGAATAAATGTAGGTGTCACCTGAAGACCTACGGTGCTCCTCTCAATATCATCCTGAAGGCCTGCTGTGCTCCTCTCAATGTCACTTCCAGCTCCTTTCCATACTATCCTCTACCAGATACCTGTTTGTTTGCTTTCTCCCATTTTATTTTGCATTTTTCTACACTTGAAATACATAGTGTTGGCCATCAGGCACATCCACGGACACCTGAAGACTCTACACTTGCTTTCTAATCATACCCACTTCTTAATATTTCAAACCTTCCTCAACCAAACACTGGCCACTCCCTATCTCATTCCTACACTAAAACCTTAGGGAAACTAAGGGATTACCCTACCCTCACACGTACAGGAGGGCAAATTGCCTCTGGCCATCTACACCTGGTATACAAATGGCAGCTCCTTTTTAAATGAAGGAGCCCAAAGAGCTGGCTATGCTATAGTGTCAGATAAGAAGGTGGTTGAGGTATGTGCCCTCCATACCACTAATCAAAAGGCTAAACTAATAACTCTTACTTGTGCCTTCCAATTGGCCTGAGACAATCCCTAAACATCTATACAGACTCTAAGTAAGCTTTCCATATTCTCCTGTTCTACATTTCTACCTGGAAAGAGCTCAGGTTACTTATGAAATACATAGTGTTGGTCATCAGGCACATCATAATAGTGGATCTACAAACCAAATTATGGCCATAGTAAAAGCTTCCCATCTTCCACCACTGTTCCAATTGTCCACTGCCAGTCTTAGCAGATGAATCACTCTATTATCTCCAAGGGAAAAACCGGGCTGATGAGGCAGCTAGAACCACAGCCCTTGGGAGCCTGGGACCTCCACACCATAGGACATTCTCACAGCACAACCACCTTCTCCTCTGTCACCCCCTGACCCTTGTCAGACTGTCTTATCTCCACCTGTACTTTCATTCTAACAGCCAAGGCTTAACTTATTTTGTTAAAACCCACCTACAGCCTACCAATGAGGATTTGTGTTTCTTAAGATCTATCACTGCCTTATGCAAGTCTGTCAGATGTCGGACTCTAACTCTAGGTATTGTAGTCCCCTTTTCCCACCCACTAAGTTAGAGGTTCCTTCCCAGAAACTGACTGGCAACTTGACATTACATACACACCTACGATCAAACATGCCAAGTAGTACCTGATTTTGGTGGACACCATCTCAGGGTAGGTGGAAGCATTCCTCACCACCAAAAAAAAGGGACTCAGTCTCTGATCTCCTTCATGAAATCATCATTAAAAATCCCAGCCTCCTTTCAGTCAGACAATGGTTCTGAATGCACCTCCCAAATTTCTCATACCCTATCTAAAACCCTCAACATATGCCTTTTCATATTCCATACCACCTCCAGTACTCAGGAAAGATAGAATGGAATAACCAGTCCTTAAAAACCACTCTCATCAAACTGTCACATGAACTTTATCTAGATTGAGTAAAATTACTATGGCTAGCCCTTTTCAGCCTACAGGCCCTCCCCAAGCAACCTCTTTTCATCTCACCTTTTAGCTCATGTATGGATATTCAGTTCAGACCCACATCTTTTACACAAACCCTCCCCCTCCTTGATCATCTATTCACTCCCTTACTCTGTTGTCTCTGTTCTTTCCTATAAAACTTTACTGATCATCATCTACCACAGCCAGATACTAGCTCCTGTCCACTCCCTATCAACATTGGAGATCGGGTACTTCTCTCTTCTCCAGACAATTACCCCTCACCTTTCTCCCCTAAATGGCAGAACTCCTTTAAGGTAATTCTTGTGACTCCCCATAGCTGCAAAGATTGAGCTACTATCTCATTGGATTCACCTGCCTTACCTCAAGCCCCTCACTCCTCCACCTCAAAATAACACTTCTTACACATCAACCTCAACAGGACCCTACTCTCTTAAGCTTCAGAGAATGTTGGGACAAACCACCTTGTCCAGAGTCCCAGAAAAATGAGGCTCCACTCTGGCAGCTATGCTCAACCCCTCTATATTAGACATAGACTTCTCCTCCTCCTCCTGCTGTTCATTTCCATCCAAGGTTAGCCTATTATCTGGAGATTCGAGGTTCACATATGGAAAGCTTTTGGGGTCTGCTCTGCAGGAATCTGACATTGGCCATGACAAGGAAATGGACTTCAGGCAGGAATCTGACATTGGCTATGACAAGGAAGTAAGCTCAAGCAGGAATCTGACATGGGGCATGAAAAGGAAGTAAGTTTAGGCAAGAATTTAACTTTAGGCTATAATAGGGAAGGAGGTTAAGGCAGGAGTTTTAATCTTAGGGTGGAAAAAACGAAATAGGCTTCAGGCACAATTTTGGGCTTGGACAAGGAAGTGGCTCAGGTATTTTGCTCATTCTGACAAGATCTTGGAAACAACTGTTACAGGAGTAATCACAGGACTTTGCTCACTGCCTTGCTAGTTCCTTATTGTACTGCTCACCCTTAATACCTGCATGTAATTAAAGTGGTATAAAAGTGGACTGGAAAAAATTAAACCTGCCTTCAGCCTCAGAATTGACTGGGGCCATGCTAGAATGTGGTCTAACTGTCTTTTTTCTCTTTAATCCTCATTCCCATGCTGGAGAACCTGTTGATTGACTGAGTGGGCTTGGTCATTCAGGAAACCCCCACTTATAACAGTCTCTCTAAATAAGGTCAGAAAATTGCTCTATAACGTGATGCCAGGAGACGATCAACATTGCCATTACTCCTATGTCTATAATCCCTTCTAAATATTATGACCTCTTTGCTTCCTTCCTGACTAGATAAAAGATTATTATAAGAAATGGCCATATGAATATGGAGGCTGCCTATATTGTTCTTGCCAAATGCATATATTACCATCACAAACCAATCACCTCTTATCAATGATACAAGACCCTCTTCTTTATCTAGGACCCATGGAATCCCAGGTGGGAAACAGGTGTTGGTAAACTCTTCTGCACTCACAAATCTGGGCTCCCAATAAGCACAATTTATATCCAGAAAAAAACATGTCCCAATTATCCATCCTCTGGGTATTGGAGAAGTGTTTAATTACTTCTCCAAGGTCATTATTTTTCTGACACCCCCTCTCATAAATAACACTAATCTGTTCCGGATCCTGCCCTCAGCCTACAAAGCCTTAATGTCACCCAACGTAGCTACTTGGGAGATTTCTGGCTACCTGTTCCCCTTGGAACTAGCTTACAATTGCCACTTACAACTTCTCCAGTGACTTTCAAATAGCCTTGCTTTGTCTTTTACCAACTGGCCTGACTTTGGTTGTTACCATGATCCCATATCTTTTCTACACCACTCTCTTTGGCATGACAGACTGTTTCAAGGCGTCCTAGACATATTCCATAGGAATGTTAAGTTGCTTAGACAATTACAAAACCATAAGTCTCCATTCTTCATCTCTACCACAGTGCCCTACCTTCTAGAACTCATCAATTCTTTGTGGTGCTCAGGTGTATCGCTGTCTACCTGCCAGATGGTTAGGAATTGGCATATTGGAGTTTCTTTTCCCTAAATTTTGGATAGACCATGGAGAAGATCCCCTACCAATTCTGGTTGTGGACTCAATAGCTACCCAACATAACAAAACAGCAAATCAAATCCTTGCCCCTCCTGGCCATTGCAAGAATAACTTCAGTTGTTGCCAGTGAAATATCAGGACTAGCTACCTCCCTAACCCTGTACTATCATTCTTTTCCCAGTATCTTCAACAGTTGGTCCAAATCATTCTTACTTTCCAAGGATAGATCAATTCCCTGGCAAGCAGTGGCACTTTAAAACCAATGGGACCAGAACTTTTACAGCTAAAGAGGGTAATCTTTGCCTTTTTCTCCCCAAAAAATGCTGCTTCTACATAAACCAGTTGCATATAGTAAAACAAACAAAAAAACAAAAACAAAAACAAAACCCACAAACCAAAAAACAAAATCCAACCAATAAAACCAGATGTCCAAAACCATGGCCTCTAGTCCATGGGTTTTTGAAAACTCCATATGGAAATAGATACTGCCCTTCTCATTTGTCAGCATTTATTATTTGCATCCTGCTTCATCAACCTCTTTTTCATATACCTCCAATGACAAATCTAAAAAAAAAAAAATTCAACCTAATGATTAATTATTTCCTCTTACAGGATTACCAATCACTACCCACAGAAAAGCCTAATGCCAATAACTATTGAATGAGTACCGATGGTGAAGTCCTGATGGTGAAGAAGAATTATACCCTCCAACTGTCATCACTGGACAGCAGGAAGCAGTTTAAGAAATCTGACATCCCTATTCCTGCCTCACCGTTGCTCCCCTTTTAATTCCCGTCTTTAAGATAGGAAAAAGAGAGGAATGTTGGTAATCAGGCACAGCCATGGACAGCTTAAAAATGACTCCGTGACAATCAGGAATCTTTACAGCCAGCATTCAAAGGACCCCAAGACAAGACAGTAAGACATGTTATTGTAAGCTGCCTCAGAGTCAGCACATTGTCACCCCTGTCGCATGTTCCCTTGTGCATGCACCATGGCCCCAATAAAAGCCACATTATCCCTCCCCACTCCTTTCTTTCCTCTCCCTCCCAGAGGCCACCTCTGTGCCCTTCCCTTTTTACAAAAGAACCTTGCACATGAGACCTGTTGCATGGTGTGATTTTTGTCAGGACCTGCCACCTAGTCTCATCACATGGAATAATGTGTGTGTGTGTGTGTGTGTGTGTGTGTGTGTGTGTGTGTGTAACCTCGGGGCCTCATCTATACTAGGTAATAAATCACTCTCTAAGGCATACATCAGGTCTAAGCATTCTTTTATGTGTAATTTTATTCACTCTGGGCAATCAAGTTCCAATTTATCCATGCCACTAAAACAATCAATAATGAATTCCTTTTATGGTTGAATTCTTGTCTACTGTGCACAGGTACCATCATTTGGTCCTCCATTCACCTGGGGCTCAATGTTGAGGTTGCTTTAACTTTGGAGCTGTTCACAAATTAAGGGATTAAATGTTTGTGACTAAGTCTAGGAAAATATGTTTCCTGGTGAATAATGCTAAGTGTTGTGATGAGCAGATCATTGGCTCTATGTTTTTGATGATGCTTAGGTACACTTTAGTGATGTTGTCACTTCCTGTTCCTTGAAGCAGTGCATAAAGATTCTTTTTGCTCAGACAATTGTTTTTTCTTTTTTCATTTAGACTATAATAGTTGGTATTTAAAAGGCTTTCTGTGGGTTAAATGGGAATTCTGTCCCAGAGAACATATAGCGTGTGTCCTTTTCAGTTTCCTTCCCATCTGCAAGTCTTCTTTGGTCAGGTGATTATTATAATGCCCAATGTACAGGATTGTTTATTTAATTTTGAGATTTTAAAGTAGGTTTATAATCTAGAAATATTTAATCTATGAAAAGATATTGGATATATGAGTATTTGATATAGAAGTTTCCATGTTGATGGCCATTTTTATTTTATATATTGTACTTCTGTTGTACTAAGAAATCTTGTCACAACTTACAAATAAAATTAGAGACCAGAAGACACAGTTTCATTCTAGGAACCCTGCCCCCATCCCCTGCAATTTCTCTCTTAAAAGGTTTCTGTCTGCTCCTCCACGATGGCCCCTGAGCATTAGGGGCAGGAATATTGATATACATCAGCAATGTATGGACAATTATCCTATGCTTTGATCACTTCTCAATTCTTATAATAGCTACCATTCACTGCACAAAGAAATTTCCTTGATGATTTGTGAAATTTGCACTATTCTATGTGCATAGAGATACAAATTTGGAGGGCACTTTGATACTATGTATATTAGCAGAATAATAGTAGCAAATTCACTCATAGCCCCAAACATGGAAGTGGTTGATTATTACCATAATTCCTTACACTGTTGTATACATGAACACACCTTTCCATGGTAGTCATTATTATTGTTCATAGTATTCATGGCTGAATAGGACCATTGGTTACTGCCCCCCCCTCCTCTTCCAGGATTCTATGTAGTATCTTTCAGTACCATGAAAGTTAGCCAGCATGGTATTTATTCTTGGAGTATGAATTAAGAGAAATGAAGAGCACAAGTCCTAAGATGTGTTCTTCAATGTATTATAACAGTTTTTAATAGGAACTGAATACAAGAGAAAAATTGTGTATGTATTAAGTTTAATAATTTCCAGGATTTATTGCTTATATCTTAGTGCCTTGGGAGAAGTGCTCAACTTGCTTGCAATGACAATTTGTGCTTCTGATTTATAATATCCTGGAAATGAAAATGGACATTTCTACTTAGCTTTTTCTATGTCTTTTCGATATGTGTCTGTTTATGTTCTTTGCCCATTTCAAAATCATAATGTTTTTCATGTTCAATATATCGAGCTCCTTATATGTTATGAATGTTAATACCTTATTGATGAATGCTTTGTAAACATCTCTCTTTCTGAGTGGTATCTCTCAGCTTCATTTTCTGTGCCAAATCTTTTTAGTTTCATACAATCTGGTTCAAGGATTTAAATTTTTATTGCTTCACTATGAAAAACATTATTGTCTACATCAACATTTTAAAGTGATTCTCATGTTTTCTTGCAGAAAGTTCACTGATTCAAGTTTTACATTTTTGAAAGTCTAGTTTTTGTTTTGATTTTTTGTGTGTGTACAGCAAGAGAAAATTATTTGGATTTCTTCTTCTTGATGCATACATAGAAATTTAGTAGTATCATTTACTGAAATAGTAAATAAATCTCAAACTCATAGAACAAGCTTCAGTCACCATAACACCTGAACACCCTAACACACTTTGAAGCTATGGTAATCCTAGACACACAGAGCATGTGAACAGAGTAGGGGACCCAGATTTCAGGCCACACTCATGGTCAGCTGACTTTTCACAAAAGTCCCAAGAATGCAAAATGAAGCAGGTTTATAACTTAATCTATTGTTAAAATGTCTATATCTTATATGGGGTCAGCTACATATTTTCTTTTCTTTTCTTTTTTTTTTTTTTTTTTTTTTTTTTTTTTTTAGCTTTTATATAGTGTACAATGAGGTGGTGAGATGGTTCTTTCTGGTAATGACACAGGTTGATAAGTCACCTTTATTGTGCAAGGTATCACCCCAATGTTCTTTCATGCTTCATTTCCTTGAACACTTCTAAACTCTAATATAAATTGAAAGAATTTTAACTTATTTTCTGAAGAGAAAGCTCTGCTTTTTAGGATCCATTACCTGAGTAAGTCAAAGATATTCTTCAAGTGGCAGAGACTTGACTCCAGAAAGACAGTTTGATTTGTTGTTTGTTTGACTTTTGGAATGTACCTTGATTCTCTTGCCTTTATCAACAACTCAATATCAGACATTTAGTTTAGGGTTTTTTTAATTATCAGATACTCAACAAATGAGCCTGAAGAAAATGCTAGGCTGTACAAGAAACCATCTAATTTTATAGATGAAAAATAGAGTAGCTCTAAATTTACAATGCCTTTAAAGAATACAGAGGTAGATGGTGTTCTCTAATAACATTTATTAAGTTTTGCTTGATAGTAGTTTTAGACAGAGATTTTGTGCATTAACATATTTGGTCATCCTCAATATCATAACCAGGACCTTGCACATGCCAGGCAAGAACTCTATCACTGAGACACATCAACAACCCATACATCAACTTACTTCATCTTTTAAAAGGACCCAATCATTTTTCTCACTTCATGAAGAAAGAAATGCACAAAAGAGAGACTAAAATGGCTAGATAAGATTTAAAGCAAGCCTCCTAGACTTCATTTATACTATGAATCTTTCTTTGTTGACCTAAAGAAATATTTTTCAAAGAAAGCTTTGCATAAAATCACAAACAACCTGACAGCTCTGGCCAACCACAGAGCTGACAGAGCAGAGACTCAAGTGTAACAAGACAAGACACATTTTCTTACAAATATACCAAACAAAAGCAATTCATAGTATTTAACATCATCAGTAAACACTTTAAAAGATAAGGGCAAGACACACTCAAGTGGGCTGGGCTGTCACCAGCTTTTGTCTTTATATGTTCTGTTAACTGGAGGCAAGAAGTGAACTGACCCAGAAAGTGCTTGCAGCTTTGGGAAAGCAAGAGAGAAAGCTTAAGTGCAGATGTTAGTTTAATTAATAGGACTTTGCCTCAGCTCAAAAGTTCTGGGCTCTTTGTGTTGAACCACTGAATAATCACAGAACCTCCAGGCTCTGAAGCAGGAGTGAGGAGGGTGAGCCCAGTTGTCAGCCTCACATAAGAGCTGCATGAGGCAAAACAGCAAAAACAACAGCCCTGTCTTTTTTTTTTTTTTTTTTTTTTTTTCTGGAATGGTTCTCATTGCGATTTGCCTTAAGAGTTTATAGTCCACAAATATGGAATTATAATCTTTATGTTTCCCTTCAAATTGATTTCTCATTCTACTCTTTTGTATTTTCCATGAAGTTTTTGTTTGTTTTTGTTTTTGTTTTGTTTTGTTTTGTTTTTTTAATAAGAAATCCTGCATGTGCATGCACCTGTTTTGGTGGCATAGTAGAGAGCTTTCTCAATCTTGCATTTCTCTACCCTGCATTTGTAATAGACAGCTTGTTCTCTTTGCTATTTATTTTCCAATGCCATGAGCTTTTACAACAGAATTTTTCCTCTTTTGGCAAAGTTCTTCCTGTTTCCCACTTTAAAAACTGGTAGAGTCTTTTTAATCTTCTTTTTCTTCTTATTTCTCAAATCAAGCTTGAGTGATGCTCCCACAGCTTGCTTGCTATCTTTTCATTCACATAATTACTGTTCCTCTGTATTAATGTATTCCTACAGTCAGTAATGTATTGATATAAATGTTCTTCTTAGAAAACCCCTTTCCAGATAGCTATGAACCTGCTTGTGCATGTTTTTATATTTAATGCTGAAGTAATTTTCCCCTTTCAGGCTCTTGAAGATCTGATAAAACCTTTTTCAACTTAAACATGTTTCTTCATTTCACCCTGCAAGCTTTTGGCTTAGGACTAATGAGAAATCGACCTTACAAAGAGGAAGAAATTAAAGCCAAACACAACAAAGGTAGAGAGCTGCTTTCAGAAGAGTTTGCCCAGGGTTTCCAACCATTCCACAGAAATGCTTCTAAAATGGAAAAAGAATTGGTTGTCATCAAAAATGAAAAGTATCAGTAAAAACAAAACAAAAATGGCCCCAAGCAGTCGAGGTGGTAGTGGATCATCACCCAGTAGATTCCCTGGGATTTTAAAGGGAGTAATTTATTTGACAATACTTGGAGGTAAAACCCAGCTCAATTTCCTAATGTTGAACAATAACACAATTATTTCAAAAGGTCCCGTGTTCATTTCTTTTTGACAAATATCAATACAGACTCATTGTCTTCATTGCTTCCCAACTTTGTGTGAGTATTTTGTGTATGTGTTATCTTTTCTGCCTGTTGTCTTTATAAATATCTAACTCTCGAAGGGGACAGCAGCTAATTATTGCTCTTCTGAAATATGTGAGGTCACAGAGATTGAATTCTAAGCAAAATTATGAATTTTTGATATTCCCACCTGGGATGGTTTTTAGTCTGTCTTACATTATGCTGACCTAATTAGAAAGCTTGACCATGGCTTGGCTCTTTAATATTGAAAAGATGCATTTTATTTATGTAGCAGTCTCCTGGAGGGTAGCCATGCCACCAATGCTCCTAACTCAACTTCCATTAGCATCAACTCAGTGTCATTTAATTCATTTTAAAGCTTGGCTGTGGAGAGCGAGTTAATAAGACCAAGCTGCTAAGTAAAAAACGCCTGCTCTGCTTCTGTGTGCTAACTGATCTTTACTTGGAGTTTCTACTTTCATCTTTCTCACATACCAAACAAAGAGAATGGTGTGCATTTTTATGACATTTTTTTCTATTTAACCATAGTCTGGGGTGGCTTTCCATGGATTCTCTTCTATCTTACAGCAATGGTGTACCTACAGAACATCTACCTTTTTGTTATGGTTTTGTTTTGCAATGAAATTGTCTGAGGCTGTTTGCTTGTTGTTATTTTCTCATCAAGATCATCTGGGAACATGGCAGGCATGTAAACTCCAGCTTTTTCCTGGGCCAGACCCCAAATGGCAGGGCACCATCTTCCTGTGCAGTAAACATGTGAGATCACTGAAGGATGCTCAGGACCTTGGAGATGATGCTGACCCTATCTGACAAGCATTCAAGTGCTAATTTACTTGAAATATTTGAAAAAAGTTTAAGTAGATACTGTCGAGTGTAAGAGGAAATCACAGGTAGGGTAGAATTTCAGCTGAGTTTCAGGCTTGCACATGTAAAAAGACTCTGAGTTGTGTGAGAGAGTCATCTGCTTAGCTGGATCATGACTTCCACCAGCTTTCACCTTTTAGTGGTTAACATATCATCGCTATACGTGAATTCATATTGTGGGAAAATATGACTGAGCGACTCTTGGCTAAGATAAACTCTTCTGTGTGTGTACTAATGACTTCATACATACTGTTTAGTTTCTTAACTAATCTGTTTGTAACAGGAGAAATCATGTTTATCTGAAAATAGTGAGAACCGGAAAAGTATGAAATGGCTGTCACTGTGCAGGGGCTAACAGAAAGCACTCAGTTACTTAACACTAAGCATAATTGCTACTCTTCATGGCATGCTCTGGATGGCACAGGCATGGTGCCAGATTCTTTACCCAAGAAAGTTTCTATAGTAACAGTAAGCTAAGGACCAATGAAACAGAAAGAGGCAGCCATTTTGAATGCTAAATGTATTCTTGTCAACAAGAATACCAGGTGCACAGATCTGGGTCTAGGGAAAGAGAGAATGTCCTATGGGCAGAGGACAAAAAAAGTTGGTAGGGTAAATCAAGCTGCTGGGAAATGATTAAAGCAGACTAGCTAGACAACTTACAGTGAGAAAAGTGTAAAACAGTTGCAGTTTTCTTTAGCTGAGAATAATCCATGTTGTCCTAATGACATGTGAAAAACAGAATTGAGATCATCTCATAGAATGCAACAATTAAAAATATATGGTCTTAATCAGGTTGGCTTATAGCACCATCAAAAAGAACAACCTCAGCTCCAGGGAACCTTATGCAGGGGAGGGAGGTTCACAGGGCAATCATAATGCTTATGGAGTTAGATGTGCTCAGCTTCCAAGTGAATTTTGAATCTTGCCCTAACCAGTGCTCTGAATTCTACTAAAAATGTGTTGGCCACAGCTCACACATTGGCTGTAGTTTCATTATTTCCTCCATAGAGAAGGAGAAATAATTTGTGTAGATGCAAAGTTTTCAACCATATCTTTTAGTTCATGCACTATGAGAGTGAAGCACAGCCATGTCAGCTACAGGTTTGGTCAGGAATGCGACGGGCCCACCTATCCTCCTTGGCTCTCACCCTTTTGTTTTAACTTCATAAGTCACCTCCCCTGAGAAATTCTCACTGACCGTATGAACGTAGGACCCAATTTCTTTTCTGCAGGAAGAAAGTTATCTTTTAAAATCTATGTTATGGTTAATTAGTGACATTTGTTTGAGTTTGACTTGCCAGGTGTATTCCAGGCTCATGAAAACAGTCTTGTGTGTACTCCAGTTCTTCATTGCTTCTGTCAACTTTAATACGGGAATGCCCAGGAATAAGTATCAACAGAATGACTCCATAAATGGATGTAGGCATGACTGCATCTTCTTACTTTATGTGTGTTGTATCAGCTTCTTGAAATTATGTTTGTCTATTGAAGGTTTAGGTAATGCAAACTATGAAAAGAGTAGTTTTCAGACAAAAAGCATTGTATCTTAATCACTTTCTTAAGATACACTGAACAAAAGATGAACTGTTAATTTAATGTTTTCTTTTGACTGGTGAATTCACCATCCTTGCTGCAGTGTTTTAATTAAAACACTTTGGAATCAAAGTTGACGCTATGCCTAGAAATGGCACCTGGATAGTATTGAAATTGACATGAATTTACATGGTAGCACAATTAGGAAATTGTTCATGGAAACACAGAACAAAACACTGGGAAAGTAAAACACTTGGGGGCTGAGTATTTTTCTGCCCCATTGGCTGGGAGGCATTAAGCAAGTCATTTCACTTAAAAGCAATTTCTTTCATCTGTAAAATTAGGACATTAGTCTAGTAGGCTTCTAATGTCTATTTCAATTATTATCCTAGCCTCCTACAACTCCAGGAAGATGAAAGTTTTTTCTTAATCTAAATATCTGTGCAAACATGGAATAGATCAGTCAAGCAAACAAGTTTTTCTAGTCAGAACCCCAGTGCATAAAAACTGAATTCATAGCCGGGCAGTGGTAGCACCTTTAATCCCAGCACTTGGGAGGCAGAGGCAGGCGGATTCCTGAGTTCGAGGCCAGCCTGGCCTACAGAGTGAGCTCCAGGACAGCCAGGGCTATACAGAGAAACCCTGTCTTGAAAAAACAAAAAACAAAAAACAAAAAATAAAAAAAAAACAAAAAACAAACAAACAAAAAAAACAAAAACAAAAACAAAAAACAAAAAAACCAACAACAAGAACAACAAAACTGAATTCATGAACACAAAGTTAGAGTCTTTGTTGTAATTCTGGTTTGGTTATGACAGACTCAACAATGGGAGCACACTTTTTTCACAAATTTTAAAATATTATTGTGTCTGTTTAAGTGACCTTTTGAGAAAGCATGAAATAAATTTAAAGTGTTCTTGGAATAATTTCATCACTCAGTGAGTGACAGCCTATTTAAGAACAAATTTATTTGGAAGCCAGATATGGTTGAGGTTAACAATATCCTAATTTGAATAGTATGAAATTAAAAGGAGAGCCTTTTCTATTTTGCTAGGAATAACACTTTAAATTACAGTAAAATTCCCTTAAGACCTTAAATCAATAATTATGTTTGATGGAATATATGCATATGCTTCAAGTAGCAACCACATATTAAAGTAGTTTTAATTAATTTATTTTATGTACATTGGTGTTTTGACTGCAGTTGTGTCTATGCAAGTGTGCTGGATCCTCTGGAATAGCAGTTACAGTTGTAAACTGCCATGTGGTTGCTGAGAATTGAACTCAGAACCTCTTGAAGAACACTAACTGCTCAGCCATTTCTCCACCCCAATATTAAAATATTATCGTCAGGATTTTACTAAAGCCTGATTCTGAGTTCAGAATCTCTGTTTGATTCTTAGTTTCTTTCCATCAATGATACCATATGCTCTCTGATAATGATGATAATGATAGAGTCAAGGGGAGACTACATAAGTCTGATGCCTGCTTTAACATAGAGACAGGGGGCACTATCATTATTATAATCCTCCTCCTCCAATTCTCAGAACCTTCAACCTTGGATGTCTATAGTATTGTTTACCTCTAGCAAATGGAACCCAAGCTTCAGACTCCTAAAAGTGCTTCCTACTACCAACCAAGCCTAACGTCTGTGTAAGCACCACACTTCAACCTGCCTTGCATTCATTTCTTTACAGCTCCCAGTACTGTCAGAGCACTGTTTGGCTGAAGCCCATAAGCAAGAAGCAGGTTCACTGGGGACTGGATGAAAACATACAATTGAGATTTTTATGCAAGATTCTAAACTTTGGAAGCTTATTTTAATGTGTAATAACTCACTTAGTTCTTAAACTATGGCAGGTTAGAGGTTATCAATCATGCTACAAGTTAGTGAGAAATGTAACTTAGCTTGAAGAAGCAAGCAATCAAATTCAGCCAGAAATATTTTGGCTAAATTCAATGTTTTTGCCACTATTAGATATTAGATTGAAAAATATTAAGTCATCAGTTGCTAAATTACCCAGTAACTTTTAAACCAACAGTGTTATCAATTTTAATATTTCTCCTCATTTTACTAAAGCTTAAAGTACACTATTATCAACTGTGATATCAAAAATTATAGAAAATAGGGATAGGGAAATCATTATTTTGAGATTAATTTATATACTTTCTCTGCTTATTTTCTTATTGGTATCCTTTGTATTTTATCTATAAATAAAACATAGACATCTCCATTTAGCCTCATGGACATAAGTAAAATAAGGTCTATGGACTACTAAATAGAAAAAAGTCACAGTTACATGTTATTAAAATTTTGTTTAATCTAGAGGAAACAGAGCGAATAGCAATCAGGAAGACTAACTAAATGTCAAAGAAGGAGCAACAAGTACAAGACCACTATGAAGTATATAATACTAATCAGTTACTTTTTGGTTTTTTTTGGCTCAGATGAATTCACTTTTGAGAGTCTCTCCTTCTGTGCACATGGATGGTAGTGTTGGATAGAGAACCATAGAGATGGAATTGCCCAAGCTCTCAGTTTACAGTTGAATCAGCATCAATGGATAGGCAAGAGTAGGAGGAGACAGCCTTGGAAGGTAAGATCATCCTACACAGAGATGTCTCCAAACTCTGCTTACTTGTGAGCTATTGACTCATGTCTATAATTGCATGTTGACATTGGTGAGTTATGGCATTTTTACAAGTACTTGTTAGCTCACATAAAAGCTTTAACATATATATATATTATATATATGTATTATATATTACTATATATAACAATACATAATTATACATGTACATATATTTATTTATTTATTTATTTTTATTAGATATTTTCTTTATTTACATGTAAATTTTTCCTTTCGCAGTTTCCCCTCCAAAAAACAAAGAAACAAACAAAAACAACAAAAACAAACCCCTGTTGCCTCCCCCTTCCCCATGCCTGCCACCCCACCCTCTCCCACTTTCTGGCCCTGTCATTCCCCTACACTGAGGCTCAGAACCTTAAAAGGGCCGAGGTCCTCTCCTCCTATTGATGATCGACTTTGCAATCGTCTACCATACACATGCTGCCTGAACAATCAGACCCATCCATGTGCAGTCCTTGGTTGGTGGTTGAAACCCTGGGAGCTCCGAGGGTACCAGTCAGTTCATATTGTTGTTCCTCCTAAGGGGCTGCAAACCCCTCAGCTCCATTGGTCCTTTCTCTAATTCCTTCACTGGGGACCCTGTACTCAGTTCGATGAATAGCTGTGAGCCTCTACATCTGTGATGGTGATGTATATATGGAATAAGCAAAGCATGTACAAGGCCCTTTGAAATGTTTAGTGCAAAGTCATAGGTTAGAAGATTATGACTGTTTACAGAAGACCCAAGGGAAAGTGAATGGTCTTATGCAGACCAGCTCTTCCAATGAGAGAAGAAATCTAAGGATGTGGGATAGTGACTGAACAGAACGGAAGGTCCTTGAGTTATAAGATAAGAAATTAACTGTAAAAAGGAAACAAGGCCAGAAAATAGGAAAAGGATTTGCAAGCTGTCAGGAGGAGGACATATACCCCTGTGTCTGTGTGCATGTCCTCTGCCTTGCTATTTACCAAATACTGATACCGACCCAGGAGATACAGTGAGTGCCGTTAACACTAAATAGTCCAATATAAACAATTACAAATATAAAAAATGGATGGTCTTTGAGTCTTGGATTTCATTTTTTATCAGCAATTAGTTCTGTAAGATTCTTCAAACTCATTATAATAAAGACTGTATTTAGCTACCTCTAAGATAAAAATACATTTGATGTTTTCAACCCATTAAAATAACTTAGCACAGAAATCTGGCATCTAATTTTTACTGCATGCTCTACAATGTTTTCTTTTGATGATTTTAACTTAAAATCTTAAGAGAGAAGGAAGAGAGAAATGATATAAAATATTATTTAAATAATCCAAGAAAATTTAAGATAGCATTATACAATAATGGTACTTTCATACTAATATAGTGTTTCATCTTGTTATATGTAACCCATCACCATCATCTTGTCCTTTTTGCTGATGCTCTTCTGAATTGTCCGCATTACTTCTGCCTTTTAAACCATCCGCTTAAGATCTCTGTCTCCTTTCACACACTCAGATACATTTCTGAGGCAGTTGGAGGCATGAACACAATAAACTGTGGCCTTATTTGCATGCCTTTGGCTCTTTTGAGTGATGCTAAAACTTCACTCACCATTCTAGAAAAGAGTTGAGTTCTCAGGCACTCTGGTATGCAAAAGCAGGGTAAGTAGCATCTGACTCTCTTCCCTGACAAAGGTGAGAAGCAGTTAGCAGCTTGGACTTTGTTGCTAGAGCACATTAGGCTTTGTTTTTCATACCTTTTTCTTTATGAGCTCATTGAAGACTCATCTGACATACAGTTTCATTATCTTGATGATATGGATGATAAAACTGAAGGGCAGAGAGTTGGAGCTGTTGAGGCAGCTAGAATAGTGAGTGTGGCTCCTGGGCATGGCTTTTCCCTTTCTTACACATAGATGGTGTCTTCTCCTAGCCTCATCAGTTCCCTTTGTTTGAATCTGGTTAGATTTCTCACATAGAGGATGACTTCTTTTTCTTAAAAAGGTCAAGAAAGATTGAGAGTTCTAGGCAGACAAAGCAGTAGGGAGGTTTTCCTCAGAGACTGCAGTGTTAAATCTATGGACGACTCATCTAAAAGCTACAAATCTACTTTTCTATTGTTTACAGGACTATTCACTATTACATGTCACTTCGGTACTTATGGTTTCATTTTGCTTACAATATTTAATTTCTCTGGTTTAGATGTACAAATTCTTTTCTTCCTGGTATAAAAGGAAACAAATATTAGACTATTGCATAGAGAAGACTCAAACTTAGTTCTTGGAATCTAGCCTGAGGAAGCTCTTCACAGTGAACACTGAATCAGTCTTGCCTCGGATTAAGACATATTTCCTGATCTTTTAGCTATAAACACTATTTCTTAGTGCTCATAAAATGTCTTCTAACATAATGTGTTTACAAAAAGTAAAATGTATTTAAATGAATATTGCACATGACTGAACGCTGACAGCACTTAATATCAGTATATGTGTGCTAGTGGTAAAAGCAGTGCAGATCTCTAGAAAGATTTCAGAGATGTCTGATTCTTCACAGCCTCATTCAGCATGTGTCCAATCCTTTAGCTGTAGGCATATAGAAACACAACCATAATCAGTCAGCTTAGAGAATGCTTTGTGATAGAGATTCTTTTTTGAAGAGCCATGACAAACTTAATACCCAAAGAAAATTGCATTGGTGTACTTTTTAAACTTGTTCAAAAATAAAAATACTTTTATGGGACATCTGATAATTTTTAAAGGGAGTGGTCTCTAAGGCCTGCATAGAATAGAGTATCCTGTTTTTGATGGACATTTTGCCGAACATAAGGTAGAAACCAGAATACAAAGAAGATGTTCTGGTCACTGTTTAAAGTGTCACGTCAGAGCAAGGTGGATAAGATGGATTTTGACTTCTAGTCATGTGACCTGTTACTCTCTAGTTCTCAGTTTCGTATATGTCCACTGCCTTCCTTGCTAGGGGCAGATGAAATTAAATGAAATAATCCTCACTTAGTGATCAGCAGGGTTTATTGCATGTTTTAATTATGTTTTAAATGTTTCCCATTTAATGTACAACAGGTGACATTACCCCCCTCCAGTCGATAGACAGAACTTGAGTGTGTCTAAGGCTGATGAATCTACTTCCCAGAAGTCCATTTTCATTACAAAGTAGAGTTTCTACTCAATGGATTCATTACATTTAGCCTCTCCCTGTCTCTTGTGCTGTTTTTTTATTCTCTCTTGTTGAAATTATGTTTCTCTTGGAGGTCTTTAGTACTCATCTTTCTGTGCTCATTGTGAATAATTGTGATTAAGTGAGTGCATAGCAGAATACTTCAAAACAGTATTAGAGCTTCAAGGGCACTGCCTATCATTCTAGATTATGTCTTTGGAGAGGACACTTGCATTACAATGATGTTGCAAATATTGTACAAATTTTGGCATAATCAATGCATGGCTTGTACTGCTGTCTGCTTTTTTTTTTGGAGAACCAAATGAACTTCTCACAATATTAAATAAAAGCTGCTACCTAGAATATAATGCAAGTGTAGGCAGTCATATTCAGAACTGGAGCAAGATAATTGCTAAATAAGATGATCTGAATCCTTTTCTCTACAGACACCAAGCTGAGCATGCACAAAAGCACACACACAAAAGCAGAAGAGATCAGGTGGGAAAATATGGAGCTCATGGTTAGCATAACAGAACAGAAAGACTTACTGGAGAAGCTTGAAGGAAATTTCTCATTCATCTTTCCTGCCAAGTAGCTTTAAATCTTGTCCTCAGATGTGATAGAGAATTAAGTCTAGACCTTATATTTGAAAGCTAGAATCAGTCTTGATGTGGTGAAAGCCAGACCTTAGCAAGTCTCTGTGTCCCCATTGGCAAGGCTGTCAAGGGCAGAGTTGATAAAAATCATCAGTCCAAGGAGCTGAAGACTATTCCAATTTCTGAGGCAGCGTGAAGAACAAAACTCTAATAGCTTCAGAGTAGAACACAAAGTGGCCAGTGGTTTTGATTTGGAGCTCAGGACCAGGTCCATGAAGGAAGACACAACAAAAACTCAAGGTACATAGGACACAGGTCATAGATAGAAGTTCCAGGCCATGATATAGCTGTCTCCAGAGAGCCTCTGCCAGAGCTTGACAAATACAGAGGCGGATGCTTGCAGCCAATCATTGGACTGAGCACGGGGTCCCCAATGGAGGAGCTAGAAAAAGGACTGAAGGAGCTGAAGGGGTTTGTAGTCCTATAGGAGGAACAACAATATGAACCAACCAGACACCCCAGATTTTCCAGGGACTAAACCATCTGTACTGTACCAAAAAGTACACATAGAGTGACCCTTGGCTCTAGCCACATATATAGTAGGGGATTACCTTGTGGGACATGAATTGGAGAAGATGCCCTTGATCATGTGAAGGCTCAATACCCTAGTGTAGGGGAATGCTAGGATGAGGAAGGGGAAAGGGGTGGGTGGGTAGAGGGAACATCCTCATAGAAGCAAGGGGAAGGCAGATGGAATAGGGGTTTCAGAGGGGAAAACAGGAAAGAGGATGAAATTTGAAATGTAAATAAAGAAAATATCTAATAAAAAATCTTTTAAAAGTAATAATAATAAAAAATTTAAAAGAAAAAAGAAGCTTCAGAGCAGTGGCAGACAGGCTCATGACTCTGTGGCATGGCCTTAATGCACACTCAAGATTATGTAATTTCTTGCAGATGTGAAACCTACGCTTGACCCAACTTACAGTGGTCTGGGTGGACAGCATTATTAAAATATTAGCATTTGAAAGTGGCATAAACACTATTTCCTGGAGTTAGAACATAGTAGTAGTATGGGTTGCCCCTAACACTTTGTTAGGCTGGTGGAAACTAACCCTGGGCAGATCTCTATGGATCCCACCTGCACAGCAGCTGAAAACATGGATTTCTATTCCAGTTAAGATTGCCTACAGATTACTGCTGTGGCCTTGGAACATTATACCACACAAACAGCAAGTAGGATCTTGCAATGTAGGATTTGATCACATACTATTGTGCTGCAGGTATTGGCAGAATGAGTGTTCAGCTTATGACACACTGTGTTACTTACAATGGCCATCAGTGTGTCATATGATCTAATGCTGGTCCATACACAAGGACTCTTATACTAGCAAGAGTCGGATATAGTCTGTAGTGTCTGAACACAAGAATCCACACAAGTGGACAAGGTGTCTGGACCTAACCTGGAACCAGGTATAGACTTCTGAAGATACTTACATCTCTCTTTTCTTTGTGACACAACCTGAGCTTTGGGTTTTACTCCTGTACTAAAACAGCAACAACAAGCTTCCAGCAGACCTGAGTACCATTTAAAGCTAAAAGCCGACATAAAGTCAGAAAAGAAGAATCAAGTAAGAATTTCTGAATATAGGCACAAACAAAGCCAAATACAACATTAAGCATACTTAATCCTTCAGTGTATACATAATTTTCATATTAACAAGCAATGAGAGTTTTCAGGAAACCATGGCACTACCCAGTACAATATCCCATATTGATTGCCAGAAAATGACCAGATCAAAATTGGTCTGGGAGAACTTCCAGAGAACAGAAATGCTGTTCAAAAAAAAATTAGTAAGCTTGAAGAAAATACATGGAACATTTCAATATTCTAACCAAAGAAAAGAAAGCAATTAGGGACCAAAATACTTTCTTTCTTTCTTTCTTTCTTTCTTTCTTTCTTTCTTTCTTTCTTTTTTTTTTTTTT
>NW_022196906.1:4366281-4407018 GCF_008632895.1 Mastomys coucha
TGGCTGTCCTGGAACTCACTCTGTAGACCAGGCTGGCCTCGAACTCAGAAATCCACTGCCTCTGCCTCTTAAATGCCAGGATCAAAGGCATGCGCCACCATGCTGGGCTCCAAAAAATTTCTTAACTTTGAAAACATAATCAACAAAATTAAAAACATTAAGTGGCATCAAATGGGTTAAACACAAATGAACTCAAAGGCAAGCTATTGGAAACAGTAGGAAAATGAGAAAGAAAGAAGAAAGCAGGGCAGAAGGAGGACATTGAACAAAGCAAATATTCAGGTTATTGGGTCTCAGGAAAGACTGAGCATGCCATGGTGCACACATTAGGAGGAATGATAAAAAAAAATTCTCCACACCCAGAGAATAATATAGATGCACAGAGTCAGGAAAATAAAGAGTAACAAGTCCGATATAACTCAACTGACTCCACTTCCAGCAGCTTATCCTCAAGCTCTGACATTCAAGAGAAGAAATAAATAAAACTGGGGTGTCCCAATTCACTTGACAGCAGAACTGTAAACAGAAACTGTTTAGGCCTGATGTCTTTAGCTCTCAACCTGATACATCTTACAGTCATTTGAGAAAGGAATCTCAGTAAGGGACTTCCCAGATCAGAAAGTTCTGTGAGCTTGGCTGTATGGTTTTGCCTTGAATTTGAATAAATGTAGGAGAGCCTAGCTCAGTCTGGATGGGACCATTGCCAAGGCCATTAGCCCAGGCTCCACAGCTAAGCATGAGGCTATGAGAGAGTGAGCAAGCAGCCCAAGGCCATTAGCCCAGGCTGCACAGCTAAGCATGAGGCTGAGAGAGAGAGAGAGCAACAAGCATTCTTCCAAGGTCTCTGATTCATCTTCTTACCTGAGTTACTGTCTTGACTTCCCTCTTGGATGGACAGTGAGCTAGAAGCTAAAATAAATTGTTTCTTCCTCTAGTTGTTTGTGTCTATGGTATATATCACAGAAATAGAATTGGACTGCCATACCTGAAGAGAGTGCAAGTAGAAGGTTTTCAGTGTTAATAGGAAAAGCAGGCAAACAGCTGCCTATGGGGAACAGTGTACCTAGCAAGGTTATCCTTAAGAGCTGAAAGAAAGAGGAAATACCCAATATAAATAAAAGATGTGAGACTGTGTATCTACTAGTCCTGATCTATAGGAAATGTTGAGGGATTTTTTTTTTCAAAATTAAAGGCATAGGCATTAATGGGTAAGGAGAAAATATAGAAGAGTATAAAACCCACTAATAATTAATTATATAAGGAATTAAGAATTTTATAGTATGATATGCACATTGCAAAACCATTCCCATTTATGGTAAGAAGACTGAAAACAAAAAATATAACTATATAAATTGAAGAAAGAGAAATGGAGCCTTCCACATTCAAATTGTGGGGAGGAATAGATACAAGTATAAAGTTCTCCAAGACATTTACTTTTGTTTATAAAAATTGATTTCTGTCTTATCTTTGCACTCTTGTCAAGTTGCTTTCACTCCAGAAGAGCTTGTTGTGTGTAAAAGATTACATAAACCTCAAAGCAAAATCTATAGTAGTCAAGACAAAAATAAGCAAGTTAGTAAAACACCTGGCCCAAGTGAATCACTCAGCTAAGGAAGACAGTAAGAGAAGAGGAAGAAGACAGTGAATAGAACAAACCTGAAAAGAAGCTATCCAAGAGCAAGTATGGCTTACCTTCCTGTATTATATTTAAAATAACATAAATTATATATAATATATTAGATAATCAATTGATTCCCCAACTAGAAGACAGAGTAACTTAATGCACTAAAAATGATCCAAGTATATTTCTCTCACAAAAACTCATTTCTGATGGCACACAGAAACCAGAAGAAATAATCCTAAACACATTCTAGGAGAATAGCATTACCATCGTATTAAACCTACATGATCACACAGCAAAAAAAGAAAGCTACAGACTAATATTCCCATGAGAAGAGATATAACAACCTTATGTAAGAATTGAGGAAACCTCAGAAAAATATCAAGGAGTAAGGAATGTCCATTAAGCCTAAAGACAGAGCTTCAGAAGGGTTTACCGAGCAAACATCAGTCCCCGGGAGATGCCCTAATTGTGGGGAGTAATGCCCGGTTCCAGGAAACATCCCCAGTAAGGGATGGATCTCTCCCCCAACCCCTCCTACATGCAATCAGTATCTCCTCCTCACCTGGGGCACAGAGGTCAATGGAAACAAAGGCAATGGGCTCCAACAAAAAGAGATAACCAACTCATGCTGTACTGTGAAGGTATAAAAGTGTGTGCTTTTGTTCTTCGGAGTCGCCTTTGCTCCAAATGCTAGGCAACCCCAGTATACTGCATCAATAAAAACCTCTTGCTGATTGCATCGATCTCCGTCTCTGTATCTTCATAAGTGGGGCACCCACACCGAATTTAAGACTTACAGAATTAGAAAACGAAATCTACTATATCATGTTTAAAAGAATACTCATCATGAGAAAGAAATAAGGATGGTTCAATATATGCATCACAATGTATGCAGAAAAGACAGTTGGTAAACTTTAGCATTCTCTCCTAATACAAATACAAGAAAGTAGATCTAGAAAGAACAAACTTAAGCATAATAAAGGCTTGATATAAACCAACAGCTAAGATACTGAGTGTGTCAAAGTGCGGAAGACATAGGAGACTGGCTTACACTATATGTATTGAACCTAATACTGAAATTGTAGCATAAAAGTCAGGTAAGAGAAGAAAAATGAAGGAATCCAAACTAAAAAGTATGTTATCAGATTGTCATGGTTTCCAGATGACATGATCATATGCATATGCAACCTTAAACACCACACAAACACGATTATCTGACAATATGGTTAAAAAAATTAGCATATTTTGCAGGATACAATCTTTATATTCAAAACTCAATAGCATCTCTATCATCTATAGTAAATTACCTGAAATTGAAGTTAAGACAGCAATCTCACTGATAATAATCATAAAACACATAGGAAGAGAATCAACCGAAGAAGTGAAGAGCCTGACAATGAGTATCGTAACTAGAAGCTGATGAAAGGATAAGAGTAAGCAAAACGTGGAGAGACAGTCTATATTCATGAACTGGAAAATATATAGTTACTTTTTTTTACTTATGAGCTTAATAAAATCTACGTTAACCTATGTAGGCCAATTGTATAATGAACTTCATAGTGATTGTAGAATTTATATGTAACCATCAAAACTTGCAATATCCACAGGCGTTATATGCAACATATCAATGTATTAGAAACTATACAAAGGTATAATAAGTTTTAAATGATGTCACTTGTATTAAAACATGTACAGAAAGCTCAGCATGAGTAAGCATATCGAAAATCTCTTACTTAGCAAAACCAGCCAAAGACAAAGAACATGTCATTGATAAAATTATTGAAGAAAGGATAAAATTGCAATAGATACCAATAAAATGCAGAAATTGATTTGGATGAAACACAAAGACTTACATTTCATTCAGTTGGAGATCTAAACAAAATAAGTGAATTTCCAGACACACGTGACCTACCAAAATTAAACTAAGACATAAATAGTTAACTAGATCAATGACAAACAACTAGATTGCAACTGTGATATGAACCTACCAATTAAATCAATTCCAGGACAAATGGATTCGCTGATTGTTTCTTTAAGAACTATCATGAAAGATGAATGTCAATGATTCACTGAAGCACTCATAAAATAGGAGAAATGTTATCAGACTCTTTCTTACAATAATTCCAAAACCACATTGAGGATAATATATCAAATATTTTATATCATCTTCCTTATGAAAATAAATGCAAAATTTCTCAAAATTTTTTGTAAACAAATTCAAGAACTTTGTTTTTTATTAGCTGTTTTCTTCATTTACAATATTTCCTTTCCCAGGTTCCCCTCCAAAAAAGAAAAAGAAAAAATAAATAAAGTAAAAAAACAAAAACTAAGACAAACCCCTGTTCCCTACCCCTTCCCCCTGCTCACCACCCCACCCCCTCCTGCTTACTGGCCCTGGCATTCCCCTACACTGGGGCATAGAACCTTCACAGGGCCAAGGGCTTCTCCTCCCATTGATGATCAACTTGGCCATCCTCTGCTATACGTATGCTGCTGGAGCCATTAGTCCCACCATGTGTACTCTTTGGTTGGTGTTTTAGTCCCTGGGAGCTCTGAGGGTACTAGTTAGTTCATATTGTTGTTCATCCTAAGGGGCTGCAAACCTTCAGCTCCTTTGGGTCCTTTCTCTAGCTCCTTCATTGGGGACCCTTTACTCAGTTCAATGGATGGCTGTGAGACTCTATTTCTGTATTAGTCAGGTACTGTCAGAACCTCTCAGGAGAGAGCTATATCAGGCTCCTGTCATCCAGCACTTGAACTTTTAAAAAATAATCCTTCATCACATTCAAGTTGGCTCCATTTTAGAAATGGTTCAGCATACATAGATCATTAAATGTGTTGTGGCACAAATGTATTCAAGGAAAAAAATCACATAATCATATCAACAGATGTAGAAAGAGGTTTTGACATGTTCTAACAACCCTTCTTGATAAAAGCCCTGAAGAGACAAAGATTATAAGAAACACATCTTACACAATAAAAACCATTGTTTTACTCTTCCTTTAGAGACAGCAATTCTTTTTTATTCCAACTGATGGAGGTTCAAGGCACATATATTTTTGTACCTGACATTTTGTTTAACATCTCTCTAGTTCTACCATCCATGGTATCTCAAATGACAATGGTGTATTATTTTCTTTTATTGACTTGGTAGTGTTTTGTTGTGTATATTGTAACATTTTCTTTATCCATTTGCACTTGATGAACTCTTAGGATGCTTCCATTTTCTGATTATTGTAAATAACCCATCAACTAACATGGAAATGCAACTGTCTTTTCAGCATGCTAATTTTAATTCATATATATATGTATTTATATATGTATGAATCATATAATATATAATATATAATATATACATGTATATGTATACATACATATAATTAGAAAGACTTTGGGAATATTTTCCATTTCTGTATATAAGGATACATTGTAAATAAAAATTTAATCTAATTTTTAAATATTTGATGTATATTTTGGCCATTTTTTGAGAAGTTTGAAAATAAGTATAACTTCATTACACTTGATAAATATAAAAACTATTTAGAAATATAATTTTTAAAATTATAATACATAATTATATAACTTTAAATTGTAAGATTCATTCTTAAATATTCTTCATAAATCTCTTATTTAAAAAGGAAGTATTTATTATCCAAGAAAAGGTGGTGAAGAGGTCTTGAAAAGCTGTTACATCAGTCTGAGATTATGAGGAAATTAAGGACTTTTGAAAATGATACAGATTTACTGCCTGATAATGTAATGCCTGGATAAGGAGACAATGAAAGTGTCAGGCTTATGGATATCATATGAAGGTTTAGCCAGCATGGACTCCATGAGCATGCGTGTGTGTGTGTGTGTGTGTGTGTGTGTGTGTGTGTGTGTGTGTGTATGCCTGTTCTTGACTGTATGGGGAAATATTTGTAACAGGGAGTAAAGGACCTGGATTCTAGTTGGGATCAGCTAATAATTGGCCACGTAGCCTGAAGCCAGTCATTACCCACATCTGCATCTGGGATTTTAATGACGCATTCTTGTTAACCTCACAAAATACAACGATCCTCCTGGATGTGTCACCTAAAAGAGCAGTGCCAACTAAAAACAGCCTGCGGTTAAGCAGGAGACAAATGAGTAACTGGAGAAGTCACAAAGATTCAGGCTGGGAGCCAAGCCCCCGCTGGGGCAGAGGGTGGAGAAGCCTGAGTAGTGATTTCACTTAGAGGGTCAAGGTTAAAGACTGCTCGTTTCCTCCAGGAATAAAAATGTGGCTAAGGACTTGTAGTTAAGAGTATCAGAAAAAAAGTAGCAAATAGGATCAGGGGACACTTCTGAGTGAATGATCTTAGGTCTTATTACACATAGAGCTGAGGCCAAGTGCCACCTGCCAGGAGCTGTCAGTAAATTAGTAGAGACATGTTATACCCAGGAAACTGAGAAAGACCCAAAGCCATTATAATGCGGCTAAAGGTATTTCAAAATACTTCAAGTGCAGTGTATGTGTGTGTGCGTCTGTTTGTGTTTGTATGTGTACATATGTATGTATGCATGCATGTTCACCACAAATTTTAGAAAATATACTCATGTAGCTCTGAGCTGAGGAAAATCACTGCATATAAATTATATAGGTAACTAGTAAAAGCTAAGATGTAAGCATATCCAGAGAAGAACACTGTATGAAGATAATGGCAATCAAACAAAGTGGGCTCTATGTGTTGCAGTCACTTTGAATAAACAATTTAGAATTGTACATGTATCAGAAACAAAATGAAGCCAGGTTGACCAGTGCTGGGAAAGACGGCTCACACTGTGTATTCAGGCTCAAGCTCCTAAAATAACAAGCTGGAGGACATTGGCCCTATGACCTCAATTTGAAGCAAACCACAATTTCCTACCATTGAATTCTTTGCCTCAAAATCTCCTATTTTGGGCATAGATATTGCAATGTATTGATGCTAAGATATTTTCACTATGCCTGACAACATCTTTATTTGCATCCTGTTCCAAATTCAATCTTATGACCAATCGTTAACACCACTCTTCTGAAGGTGTGTTTAGAAGAATTACAGATTTTAGAATTATAAATTATAATGATTTTTTAAATTAATATTTTTTGTTTTGTTTTGGTTTTTTTTCGAGACAGGGTTTCTCTGTGTAGCCCTGGCTGTACTGGACTCACTCTGTAGACTAGGCTGGCCTCGAACTCAGAAATCTGCCTGCCTCTGACTCCCAAGTGCTGGGATTAAAGGCATGTGCCACCACACCCAGCTGATTTTTAATATCTATAAGAATGTAAATTACCATGTTCCATGATGGAATTTCATGTTGAGTTAAATATAATGAACCACAAATGCTTGCTTTGCCAAACTATTGGAACATTGCTTCACTAAGACATTAAATAGGATGTGCTCAACTTTAAAATCTCTCATAAGTAATTCTTAAAGCTGTTTGTTTCCTAATTTTCTAAATCTCCATTCTGAACTTAGTTTGAGAAGATGGCTCAATGGATAAAGGTGCTTACTTGTGCAGCATGAAGACCAGAGTTCAAATCTCCACAACCCTTATAAAGGTGGATATGATAGCATGTACCTGCCATGCCAGCTGTCTTATGACAAGACAAGAGGTAGAAACACAAGATTTCACAAGATCATGGGCCAGGTAGCCTGACTTACTCAGGAACACACACTCTGTCTCAAATGAAGTAGAAGGCTGATAACCAATGTTGCCCTCTGACCTCTGCATATGTGATACAGCATATACATATATACACAATATAAACAAGATGACAACTTCAAAATTACTTATCCCCAAGCCTCTGTTTTACTTGATGAACTTGACCCAGACTATGTGCTCTTCCCTATATGTCGGTCTACCTGTCCTATTTCATGACTTAGCTATCCTTCTTCCTAGTTCAGGTGACTTTTATGCTCCCAGCACTTCTAAAACAGGACATGGGAATTGCTTCTCTCTTTATTATAAAATCCATACCCACACATATTTGGTATAGATCCATACATATATTCTGTCCCGTTTAAAAGTTAGATCCTTCCCTTATTCCACTCCAGTGACTATGGCTTCTTTATATCCTTTGAGTATAACACACTCTTTTTCATAGATTTAGATTCTCTTGTCTGCTATGTTTGATCTTGTCTTCAGGACAGACACATGGCTCCAAACCCTACCTCCTTCAAGTCTGCTCAATGGTCTCCTTCCCTGTAACACCTGTAGAGGCTCTTCTGTCCCACAAACTGAACCCTTCCATTCATGCTGCTCAACCCACTCCATTTTATTTCCTCTAAATTTCTTGTAAGTTACTCTTTCTATACAATTTGGTTGTGGTCATTGTGCCTCCCCTATCCCTTCACAGACACTGGACTGCAAACCCAGAAAGAATTTTGCCTTTGCAATGTGCCTAGGTCTATGATGATTTGCTTCAGTTTTGCTTTGGAACATGCAATGATGGACATTTGCATAATTGAGTACAGTCATATCCAGTAACTATACTCATTATGAAGTGCCTCATCTTGGGTGGACAAATAGCCAGCTCAGTGAGTTAGTCAGGATAGGCTTATTTCTGATCATTCTAGAAATCTGAGACTGAGATGTGAGGGCTGAAGCATATCTTCCAGTCCAAGAGAGAGAAGCTTTCTCACGGTGTGTAATGCGGCACACAGAAAAGTCGAACTTCTTGTGAGGACATGAATCTCATCATGGTGGTCCCATCCCAGTGACATTAAACCTGCTTATCTCCCTAAGGTCCTATACCACAAGATCTCATATTTAGGACTTCATCCTATACATTTTTAATCCAAAGATTTAGTTTATAACAGGTGACTTTCTTATTAATGGTCAGATTTTCTTCACAAAGAAATAGATGAAACCCTCGACAAAAACAGCTAAAAACAAACAAACCCCAGAAAAACACACAAGTAGCAAAGGATAGACAAGACTGAATTTAAAATAACATTTACAGTGGTATCACATAATTCAACTTTAACAGTATTTGTCACTAAGTGCTAAATATTGATTCCATGGTGGGGATGAAGTACTTTCCTTGTTTGGGTAAGCCCCACTGATACTAATCTTGGTCACATTGTCATATAAAGTAGTATCAGTTAACCATTTATGAGGTGCCATCTGACAATGGAGACAATATGAAACAGCTATTGCTTTTTGTGCTTGCAGAACAAAATCTGGCATAAAAAAAAAAACAAAAACTGGAGACTTAGTCCAGAAGAGTAGGCATTTATCTGAATGAAAAGTGACAACCCAGAGAGGGATGTGCAAATTCACTTGAGGGAACTCAGTCTTCTTGTTAGATATCAGAAATTATATATTAGTTATGTGTTTACTAACATATTTTAGAATCAAGTTTTGGAAGAATTGTGCATAAAATTACCGTTAAATATATATTTTTATATTTACAAATTATTATAAATTATCATAAAATAAAAATAGCATAAGAAAACATAATATAATGTACATATACATACATATATATACACATGTATTTAGTATGTCATGATTTGCTGCTAATGACCTGTCCTAGATTTTTGTTTTATTATTAAATTTAAAAGTATCTAATACAGATTCATACTGTCAAACAAACAACAAAACATCCTTAAGAACATTTGGACCTTTTCCATATATACAATGTGAGTAGAGAGGTTGTTTTTCATATGGGTGGAAACATGAGATCTGCAGTTTCCTAGCTTTTCCAAAGCTGTCATTTGTGGGCTTAGGGCATCAGACCTTGCTTGGTGTATCAGGCCTCAAGTGACTAGCAGAGCAGCCCTGCTTTCATTGTCTCAGGAGACAACAGAAGCTAATTGACAGATACCTTCTTGGAGACACAAACCCATTCCTACCAGCTCGGTGACAGGAATCTTTGCTCTTGTCAGTGAGAGTCTTGGATTGTAGTTCTAGGGGCTTTTATTGAAGCTCAGAAAGACAAGAGAAAAGATGGTAATATTGTCTCTCATCTTCAAACATGAAGCACCAACAGCTTATGACGCATGTGTTGAGTACAGCCCAAGTAAGCTGAAAGTATGCCTGGTATGTCTCAGAGTGACTCTGGGAGAACTGTGGTATCTGTTGTCTCCATTTATAGACAGCGATTTGGGGGTCCAGAGGCAATAAATCACAATCAAGCAGACAAACAGCAGACTCTCAAAACAGCAAAGATACAATGTGCAATTTATGAAAACTAAAGGGATGAGAGCTACTTTGACATAAAAGCCAGAGCCTGTGGATAGATTACCAAAGTCACTGAAGCTGCCAAACCTTCTAGAATAGATGAGATAAAAGACGAAGATTTTAAAATTACCATTTAAAAACTCATTCTTGGTAAGGAATTGATTTAAGAATGCTTATGAAGGCTTTGGGATATCAAGCACATACCTCCTTCCTCTGAAGTTTGAAACAACTGAGAAATCCATTTTGAAGGAAAAGATGGGATCATCTTTATCTCTCACTTCCTAGTGATCCTAGCAGTGCTGCCCATCTTCCACCACAGATCGAAAGGATTAGCTAGTCCCTAAGGCAGTCCTGGAACTTCACAGATTTGGGATGTGGTTGTCCTATGACACAGTCTTTCTTCTGTACAATCTAAGCTTTCCTAATAGAGTTGGGACAGGAAATGTGGTAGAGCTGGAAGCACTAGACAGGCCTTCTGCACTGAACTGAACCAGCCACAGTTAGAGCCTTTAGTTTTAAGTTTCCTGGCTGATCCCAAGCAACACTACCTCCGGGTGCAGACCTGAAGTAAGTTATCATGGGGCATAAGAAGTTACACTAAAAACAAATAACAGTCATCAAAGTAGGAGATGGCCCAGCTGAGAAAGGGGTTCAGCAGAAATGGGAGGGAAATATAAAGGTAATGGGGTAGGGTTGATCATAATATTATTGTCACAATTGTGAAAAATAAAGACAGGAAAAAGGGTGACAGTAAGTTAAATGGGATTGTGTCTCACTCTGCCTCACACACTGCTATGTCTTCTTACCTTCTGAGGAGAGAGGAAAAGATCCTGGGAAGGAAGGACACTTCCCCTCATGAACATGGATGCCACCATAGGAGATGAAGCATGATAAGCTGACTGCATGAAGCTGTGGTGGTTCCCAGGATCCCAGGTGAGCTCTGCCCACTTTGCACTACCCTAGAGCCAGTCTTGGGAAGAGTCAGTGCAAGTTGGAATAGAGGTGGATCCAGGTCAGGGAGAATAGTGTTTTCCATGTTGAAGAATTATACTGTCCAATGTGGAGGGATGAATGAAGATGCCTTTCACAATGAAACAGCACATACACTGAGATATAGCTAAAAGCTAGAAGAGCCAATATGGGGTTGCAAACACACAGTGATAAGGCCCAAAGGAGAAGATTTGACGAGAAAGAGATGAATGGTTCCCGTTACTCTCTGCCTTCAGTGGTTCAGTGTACATGTTACACTGGCTAACACAATATGTTTTTATTACATTTTACTTTTTAAAGCTCATAGGTTGATCACACCCTTAAAAGCTCATTCTTTTTCACCATTTAATATTGCTTTATCATAGCTTAATGGCAATACATATTAAGAAAAAGCAAATTATCTTGCATGAGAGATGACCAAACCGAAGTACCTTCTAATTATACCATATTTTCAAACTTGGATATAACCCTGTGGGTATTATTCACACATGCTATGGAATCATTACTATTCAAAGCAAAATTCATTATGAAATGACATAATTATCATTTATTTGGTCCATAAAAAGCTGAAGCCCAATAGTAAAGATTTCATAAGGGAAGCTATCACAAATGTAGTCTTAGCCCTTATAATAAAAATGACAGATCCAGTGTTGTGAAAAGCAAAAATATGTATCTACATCCATCCAAATTTATTATGCAGATTTATGGCAAAATATTAAAATGGTGAATATTCAATACAATAATACAAAATAATTAATAACAAATACAATAAAGATCTAAGATTTTCCACATCTAGTCATAATTACTATCTATGTCTAAGGCTATGTATAAGGCTATTAACTTCCTACATTTAGTGAAGTATATTTATTTGTAATCAAAGTTTGCTTTATATATCTTTTTTTTTCTCTCTCTCTCTCTCTGACACCCAAACTCCCTTTATCTGGCTACTAAAGTGCATGCTCTATGGACACAACTCTATTACTCTATTTATAAAGGTTTTCCTTTTCTTCTTCTTCTCTGGTATATTATGTCCTGGCCAGTTTCTCTTTCCTCCTCTCTCCACCTCTCTCCCTGCCGTCTTCCTTCTCCTCCATATCCACCTCCACTTCACCTCCCCTCAGAAAACAACAGATCTCCCAGGGACATCAACCAAAGACCGTATATCAAGCTACAATAAGAACATACACACATCACAGTCAGGCTGGACAAGGCAGCCTAGACGGATAAAAGAATCGCAGAAATAGCAGGCAGAAGAGTCAGGGACAGCACACCTCTCACTGTTAGGATTCCAACACAAACACAAAGCAAGTTAGGTTTTGTTTTTTAATTTAATATTTTTATTCTTTAAGAACTTCATACAATGTATTTTGATCATATTCACACCCCACTCTATTCTACTCCTCCTCCAAGAACCATCCTCACCCCTCCCAACTTTATGCCTTCTTTATTTCTTTGTTTTCATTCCAAAATTTAATTTTGGTTCAAATGTTCTATTTTGTTAATCATAATAAAGCATGTTAAAAGGGGATTTTCAGAGCCCAGAGCAAATACTCATAAGTTAAGAGTACTTGCTGCTCTTGCAAGGACCCCAGGTTCAGTTGCCAGCATCCATTTGTGACTACTGCCATATATAACTCCGGTTCCAGAGGAACTCCTTTGCCCTTCCCAGACACATGCAATGATATGGTACATAAATACACCTGCAGGCAAATACTCATACACATTCAATAAACACAAATAAAGTCCACAAACAGTTCCTGTAGTCTTTAAGAATGTAACTGATAGCAACTAGTAGCAAAACTTCAAATTTCCCAGAGAATAATGAAAAAGTCTTTGTTAGATGTATGTGTGTCTTCATATGTATGTGGGGGGGGGGTGGAGTTGTATGGTTTTGTGTGTGCGTGTGTGTGTGTGTGTGTGTGTGTGTGTCTATGCCTAGCTTTTAAAATAAATGCTAAGGATCTATAACTAACTTCTTATTCAATGAGTATTTTACTGACTCATCTTACTGTCCACCTCAAGTGTTTATTTTATTATATTTTATTATTAGATATCTTCTTTATTTATATTTTGAATGATTTCCCCTTTCCTGGTTTCCCCTCTGGAAAAAAAATTCCTGTTCCCTACCCACTTCCCCTGCTCACCAACCCACCCTCTCCTGCTTCCTGGCCCTGGCATTCCCCTACACTGGGGCATAGAACCTTCACAGGACAAAGGGCCTCTCCTCCCATTGATGACAGGCTAGGCCATCCTCTGCTACATATGCAACTGGAGTCATGAGTCCCACCATGTATACACTTTGGTTTAGTCCCTGGGAGCTCTGAGGGTACCAGTTAGTTCATATTGTTGCTCATCCTGAGGGGCTGCAAACCCTTCAGCTCTTTGGGTCCTTTCTCTAGATCCTTCATTGAAGGACCCCATGCTCAGTCCAATGGATGGCTGTGAGCCTCTGCTTCTGTATTAGTCAGGGACTGTCAGAGCCTCTCAGGAGACAGCTATATCAGGCTCTTGTCAACTGCCTGTCCTTTATTTCTTATAATAACATATTGAGTCCAATTTCCACTGTCCACATACTTATGAGTATGGAGTCATCAGTCAACATATGATCACTATCACTATCCTGGTGTTTTCTGTCAACTTGACATAAGCTAGAAGTGGACCTCTCAATTAAGAAAGTACCCCATAAGTTTGGACTATAAACAAGTCTATCTAGTACCTCCTTGACTAATGATTGATGTGGGAGGCCCAGCATACATATGGTACAACCCATAGTAGGCAGTCCTGGGTTGGATAAGAAAGCAGTCTGAAAACCAAGCCCATGGCAGCATTTCTTCATTATTCCTGCTTGGGATATTGGCTTCTGACTTCGCACCCTGATTCCTCTTGATGATGAATTGTGCTGTGAAACTGTAATTTAAATAAACCCTTTCCTCTTCACATTATTTTTTATCCTGGTATATTATGTGACCAATAAAAAGCATAACAAAAATTGTCACCCTACCAGGACTACATCATCAAAGAAAATAAAATTTCACCCCCCAAAGAAACCATCAGTTCTCAATATCTCTTCAGTTAGCAGTCAAGCTCATGGTCTCCTCCCACACCAATACCCACATACTAGACTGTTGAATAGCTTAGTCTTGTAGGCAACCAGTTACTGTCAGAAGGTCATAGGTCCCAAAGCCTAACCTCTTATTATTATTTTGTTAAATAGACATAGGAAAAAAATTGCCATCTAAATTCTGCTCTCTGTGTTCACAGCCCAACCTTTACCTTGGGAGTCTTTGGGCAAACATTAATTTCTGACTGATCAAAGTGCAGAGAAGACCCATCTGTAATTTTCCCAAGCTACACAGGGTATATCTACATCACACCCTCTCCAAGGCTTAGGACTATTGATGGAAGTGGAGAGGAGAGATAGAGCCAGAAGACAGGGAAGACCAGTGCAAAACAGTGTCTTTGGAATGGGACAGGACTCAACACTCATGTTATCCTTTTAACTTAAATATTGGGTCTTAAGCTGGGCAGTGGTGGCACACTCCTTCAATCCCAGCACTTGGAAGGCAGAGGCAGGTGGGTTTCTGAGTTCGAGGCCAGCCTGGTCTACAGTGTGAGTTCCCGGACAGCCAGGACTATACAGAGAAACCCTGTCTCGGAAAAAAAAAAAAAAAAAAAGATTGGGTCTTAGAATTCTTGTATTGAGATATCTCATTCTGTAAGATAGAACTTTACAATTGCTGGTGTCTGGTTTTGACTGGCCAGTAAGTATATTGCTGAACAAACCTTAGTAGTCTGAAGATTTTATTCATGGAGTGGTTTGGGGACAATCACAGACTTTTACAGACCTCTTTAGAGAGCTCTTTAGGCATTGCAAGGTTTGTACTCAGCCTCTGTGAGTTTTCTGGCTTTTGAATGTGTGTCTACGGAGCAAGCCCAACCTTGTGTTTGCTTAGAGCTGTGGGACTCTTGGGCCTAGATTTCAGCACTGTAGTCAAAGACATTCAATAAAGTTCTTCGCATTTTGGTTCCCTTGGGAAGACAGCAATAATGGCAAGGCACTTTACAAACTCAAATTCCTAACTGACTGGTCATTAGTGAAGGCTTGTAGGTAAAGATTACACACTAGAGTAACACTTTTCCACTAAATATAAACTGTACGTGTTCATGTGTTGCATATGGGTAACTCCCTTCTCCAAACAAATCAAAATCACATTTCAGAAATTTAAACTTCTCAGCCATTAGTGAACAAAGGTAAGTAGACACTGAGCAAAGGGCTAAACCTCTATTCACACCACCCCAGCACCACCTAAATGTGCTTTACAAAATGGTCTCAACACAAAGTACAGTTCTCACTCCAAAAAGAAGACAGTGTAGTTATTTCTGAACCAGACACTGGTGACCAAGAGCCGAGAAAATGGGTTCAGGTAGCCGCAAATGACATTGTATTATAGAAATGGTTACCTGAACTTTTATCATCACAAAAAGACAAAGACAGTCTTAAGTCAAGGCTTTTGTCAACACATTGGCAAGGACTGCAGGTAGGAAGATTTCCTTAAAGTAGAAAGAAAAACTTCTGTTGAAGTTCCCAAATGCTGAAGATATGCTTAGCTCTAGTGTAAATAGATGGAGTGATCTGCTACATTAATACATCCCCAAGGTTTTACATGCTAGCTAAAAGGGGCCTCAGGATCTAGCAGAGGGGGGCAATAAACAGATGTTAAGGGTTCAAAATAGAGCTAAAGACCTATTTCAACCTGCATTTGCAACATTCCAGCTCTTTACAATCATGATATTCTTAGGCTCTGATCAGTTAACAAACCTATAGGAACTTCTGCATAGATACGTGGCTCTTTCAGAGAACAGCAGTTTGCAGAGAACACGAAGGGGGTAGAAGTTAGCCTCCTGTTATCTACATTATAACACTGGAAATAGTTTGCTGTTCCATTAAGTGATCACTTGGTGTGTGCTTTATAGGCAGGATTCTTTTTACTTTCAAACATTCCATGTGAGGTGGCTGGCATTATCACTTTTCTTAGAGGTCATTAGTTTCCCATGATTTCAGAGCTAGTGAACAGAGTAGAAAGACTAAATGTAGCAAAAATACACAGATATACACATAAAGATACATAGACACATACTGTAAGGGCCCATAATTTGCCAGCATGCAGGAGTCCACCAATCATCAGGATGGAAGATGAGGGTGTATACTTTGCAAGCCTAATTTAAAGTAGATAAGGGAAATTCCAAGTAGGAGTAGGTGGCCTTTGACTTGATTGGTTGATTCTATCTCTAGGGGTATGAGTATCTCTGGGATTGGGTAAGACTCTGGGGACTTTTCAGAAGTGTTGCTAGGGATGGAGTTGTAGGGGCTAGAAACTATTTCTGACTCATTGCTTTTACCTTAGGCTATATGAGTAGGTAGCTTCTGATTGCCTACTCATGAGCTGTCTTTTTTTTTTTTCTAATAACTGACTTACCCAGATGTGTACAGTTTCAAGAAACAAAAACTTAGGCCTAGACTCCCGAACAGCCAGTTACAAGCTTGTCATAGAGTCAGCCTGGCTCAGACTCTCTGTACTCACATATACAGGCAGATACATCCACACAGATATAAACACTTAGAGACAAACACACAGAAAGAGAGAAACACAGACCACAGAAACATACACAGGCAAGACACACAGAAGACACACAGAGGTAGACACACACACACACACACACACACACACACACACTGATACACAGATGGACAGAGATATACAGATATATAGATGCACAAAGACACATGGACACATACATGCATACACACATACAATACAGTCAGTGTGTCTAGAGAATCATCAGAGAGAATGTTATGGGGAAAAGCCACTGGCCTCTGGCAGACAAACAGTAAGTACATAGCATGTACTTAGCTTTATAGTTAGACACTTTGAGCTGTTCTCAAGCTATCCTCATACCAGTCAAGTTTAAGTCCCCAGCCGTTCATGACCACAGAAGTCCACTTAATTCCTTGGACCACAGTGGAGAAAGGATATGTTAAATAGAAACACATAAAAATAAAGGTACTATACCCCAGTCTGGTATAGAGTAGGCTTGAATGCTGGACTCTAGGGTATATCCTCTGCTTCCCCAGGACTGAAGTCTCATTCCAGGAACTTACCAGACTCCCAAACCTATTCTGTCTGAGATAGAGAATAGACTTTCACAGGATTTTCCCCAGGGCATTCTGCTTTTTCCCTGTATTGTGTTCATCTTTAACAATGGCTGGAGCTGGCCAGAAGAAAGACTCAGAGACCAGTATCGAGAGGGGATTATTGGTTTTTTGTTTTGTTTTTGTTTTTGTTTTTTTTGTTTGTTTGTTTGTTTTGCTCCTGTAATCAGAATGTTAGTCACATATTATTGCTTGCTAATAATAGGAATGGGTATTGCCTACTTACTGTTGTTAAGGAAACATAAAGAAAACATCTTCAAATTCATTGAGGAAAACTCAATGCCAAGGTGGAATCATTCATAGATCATACCACCTAGTTGTGTAGTATTCCTTAGCATACCCTGAGTAACATACACTGCTTTGAATGACTTACTGCTATTATTACTTCTTATTATCTGTCTGTATGTGAATTGGTGAATGTGAATGCAGAAGCTGAGAAGGACAAAAGAGGGTTTTGGATTTCCCTCGAGCTGGACATAGAGGTGTGTGTGAACGGATCGATGTGGCGATGGAGACGGAACTCGGGTCCTGTGAAATCACAATCCAGTCTTAACCACTGAGCTGTCTCTTCAGGCCCAATTTTCCTGATTTAGTTCAGCTACTTTAATACCCTGAGAGGCCGGAATTTACTTTTCCATCCTATTTGTTATACAATACATTTTTATTTAGAGGAGCCCTTACTGTGCATTTTGACTAAGCCTTGGAATACAAAGTAACCTCATTATTGTGATAACACCTGCTTCTAAGAAGCTTACACTTTTAAGGAAGAGAGAGGCACACAACACTGAGGAAATGTCTTCAGGGCTAAACAAAGCCAAATGTTTCCTCTGTTTCCCGTGGCTCTGACCAATGTCTCTGCCTGTACAGTCCATTATTAGCAGGGGTCAAAGCAACATGCTTATATTCTGAGTAGACACCACTGCAGGGGTCAAGAAGCTCCCATATCGGTGTGTTCTCCAACAGTATGGCAGCCCTCTTGCCCCATGACAGCACCTTCCTTTCTGTTCTACTTTGAGGGCCTCAACATTAGGATTATCTTATTTACCCTTCTTCTTGCTTCCTAATTATGGCACTAAGAAGGTATTTCCAGAATCTCCCTCATCCCGTGCAGCTTTGTGCTTCATCTCTGGACTTCAATTCTATTTTTCTTTTCCAGTTGCTAAAAGGCTGCCATGTGCCCTGCAGCTTTGGTTTTCCTTTATTGTACTTCTTACCACTAACAAATGATTCTACAAAGAATGGGCCTGAAGACAGCATTACTTATTGAATGCCGAGCTATTGGCTACTCACTATTGGGTTCACAGCAGGAGGAATGCATGAACATGCAGTAGATACAGAACCCATTATTAAATCAATGAAGGAAAGCAGAAATACTTATTATCATTTTGATTTTCTTTATAGTACAGAGTTTTCATTTGCCCATAAGACACATCCAGTCCAATATTCCAAAAGCCACAGATGAAGATGGCTTTGAACTTCCAATTTTTCCTTGTTCTGAGATTATAGTCCTTTTTGTCTTGGTTTTAAGGCACCCTGATATAATCTTAACCTAGAAATCTCTTTGGCCCTCTTTTTTCTTTCCATTTACCAAGTCTATTAATTCTGCCTTTTGCTATATGATTCAAGTCAACCTTTAATTCTTTATGCTTTCTGCCACTCTGATATTTAGAGATTCATGGTTCCCACCTAGCTACAGCATTTGCCAGGCTTCTCTGGCTCCCTGCCCAGCCCTCTTCAGGCCAGCCCTCATATGCTTGCCAGCCTGTTAGAAGAGTAGATAGTGATCTCATCATTTTGTTCTCTTCACACCCTTCAGAGAATTTGGCAAAAACACTGCTTCTGGAGTGTTTCAACTCATTGTTTTCTAATTGCGTTTTCTCCATCAACCTCATAATGCACTGCAACTCAGGATCATCTTTGATACTCGAAGGGATAAAGGGACCTGTCTCTATCCTCACCAAATTACCAGAGTATAGTACAATACACAAAATCACTCCAATCTACACTCTGCCAGCTGTGCTTGGATATCAGTGCTCAGGAGAACCCCACTTTTCCATGGAATCACGTGGGCCTTTCTACCTAGAATCCATTCGTTATATAATTATTCACTTTCTCTGAGTGTTCAGGTATTTAGTTACTTCTCAGTACACATACCTATTTATCTTTAAATAAGTGAATAACCACATGACTAAGTCCTACTATATTTATAATTAGAAATAAAATTGCTAGCTGAAACTACAAATTGCTGGTATACAAATGTGGTTTCATACTATAAGCCTTATATATTAAGTAAAATAGTCTAAATATCCAAATGGATATTTGAATTTATTTTTTATAACTTTTCTGCTGGCACATACATGTGATACTATTTTTTTTTTGCCCAAAATTGGGTACATACCTCAAATCATTTATATGCAAATATTTTAATGTATGAACTTATAATACATGTTTACATGCTTAGGTTAAGGTCTGGGTATACACTATATATTTTTAATTAAAATGACACATCTACATCAAAATTTCTAGTCTCACAATTTCTCATCCTTCTATAGTATAGACAAGCAACCATATTAACATAGTCCTCTCTTTGTTTTTAATATAAATAATAATGACAAATTGAAAATTCATTATTCCCCAAGTGTTTAAATTTTTGTGTGTTTGTTTTTACTGTTTCAGAAAGCAAGTTATAATGCATATTTTCATTTTTATTCAACTTAATAGTGCAATGATTTCTGTTCAAAACAAAAGAATACATATCTGTATTAATGTGCATCTACACACAAATTTGCACAAGTGTTTAAACAGTGGTTTTCCTTGTGTCTTTTTTTATGAAAAACTTTAGAAGAAGATCTTATCTGTGAGCATATCTACAGTAAAAATTTACTATTTTTGATATTTTATTTATTTTATTAATGACAATTTTTTCAAAAAGTGGGAAAAAAAACTTGAGTAACTCAGGTACCTAAATGAGTCCCTACTGCTCTGTAACTGACAATAGAATCCTTCATAGGAGAAGAATGAAGTTCACTTTATTTCTTCAAAGTAGTGTAGAAAAAGTAAAAGAACAAACATGAATCAGATTTATGAAGCTATAAGTCCAAATATAGATGAGTATGTGATCTTTGGAAAAGATGAGAAAATGCTAATGAAGAAAAAATGATATATTTTTAAAAATTGCTTCCATTCAGACTGAAAATAAGGGTTGAGATGGCCACATCCATTTTCCCAATTCAACAAAACAGCATTCTAAAGGAGTAGTTGAGGAACCATAGATGAATGACATTGTCTTATATACCCCAAATCACTAAGATTTTGATGCATAGTGAGCACACTTGAATAAACAGCCATTAGGTTAATATTGGGGCAACTCTTGAGTAATACTGGGATAATTTGGAAAAAAGTCAAACCTGGCCAAAGAACAGCAGAGGGATGCTCAGCAGATGAAAAACCAATATGGAAGAAACCAAACTAAACTGAAACTAAGCAAAAACATGACATCAACCTAAATGTGTGATGAAGGAAAATGAACAAAATAATATCAATGATTGCCCCTGTGACAACAGTCACTCTTAGTAATCAGACAAGCACAGTGCAACTGTAGTGAGTCCTTGAAAGAGCATCAGCCATAGGGGTCTTTCTCTCTTCGTGACAATGAGCATGTTATTGTGTAGCAAGCAACAGATGCTCAATGGATGTACAACATTATTTGACAAGACTAGCAATAGAAGGAAATTAGAAGCATCATCTGATCCAGTGCTTACAGTTTTATAGAGACATATTTTACTGATCTGGTAGATTTAAGTGTAGATTTTTGTATTGTAGTGGGGATTGAACCCAAGGCCACTACATTGTAGGTAAGTTCTTTACCACTAAACTATATCTTTTATCCTCTATTTCTTAAAAACAAAAACAAAAAACAAAACCTTTTTATTGATTTTTTTTGGTGAATTTTTCATCATGTATTCCAAACCTATTCATTTCCCTGTCCCTTAGTATCTGCCCTCTGCCCTTGCAACCTCCCCCAAAAATAAAATAAAATAATCTCACTGTGGAAACTTTAGTGTGTCATGGTAAGTCACACAGTATATACCCCCTTTGTCTAAATATTTACTATTTATATTTACTATATATTTATGTAGTAAATATATAGTAAATATAATAAAGTAAATATAATATTTACTATATATTTACTATGTAGTAAATATGTAGTATTTACTATATATTTATAGTCTATTATATTTACTATATTTATATAGTATATTATATTTACTATATATATTTACTATAAATGGGTCTATTATATTTACTATAAATGTACATTATTTACAAATGTAGATTTTACTGAGTCATTGTGCCAGTCCAAAGTCTCTGGCTTCTGTTACATTATCAATTCTGTAATCTCACTGGGACTCCTCTAAAACATTATGTTCTTGTCTTGTATTATGGAGATTCTGTAGTTTTGAATCTGTAGGACTGGTCTCTTTATCTTTTCCAGCAGTTCATAGATGGGGTAGATGTTGGAGTAGGCCACTTCATAGTTCTAGATCTGAGCCTGAGTAATAGCTGTGTTGGTCATCCCTCCAGCTCTTCCAAACTCATACACCACGAGGTCGACCTCTCCAGCACTGCTCTGGCTAGCTCACCCAAGTGCTACAACTGGCAAGGGGAAGGGCCAGCTCTCCCCCTTTCATGCCCTTAGGGCTGTCTCAGCATCACCCACACCAGCAGAGCCAACTCTACTGTGTTGACCCTGCAAGATATGGCCTGTTCTGTCAAGCACTGTAGCTGGTGAAGGGTGGGGCCAGTTGTGAACAGTCCTTGTACATCAAAATGGTCCCAGGAGACAGCCTAGACCAGGGAGATCTGCACGGTCTTTGGTGGTAACATGGGCCATGGAGATTGACACAGACCATGGCTGCTGAATGGACTTTAACAGTAGCATCACTGAGACTTTGTCATGGCCTCAGGTGGCAAGGCAGGCTGCTCACATTAAGTTGTTCCTCATACTCTCAAATTGCCAGTTCTACCTCTTTTCATAGTGCTCAAACTTTTCTCCTATCTCTTCAAACCATACTTGCATATCATAATAGGTCTAGCTATGGGCAGCCCATGCAGCAGTGGGTAGACCTCTGGGCATTGTCTACTTGTCTGGACCACATGGAAATTTGCAGGCTCTGGGCTAGACAAGAACTCATTAAATAACCCAGGCTGCCTTTAAATTTACTCTGTACCTCAGGTAGGCCCTGTACCTATAATCCTTGTACCTCAGCCCCTCAAACAGCCAGAATTACAAGGCTGTCCCCAGGGTTTGGCTATAAATCTTTTATGTGTTATATAAGACAGAGTAGTAGCAGTTTTAGTCCACATGGGAACAGACTTTTTTCTCACTAGCACTTTGTGTTTAGTATCCCTAGAGAAAAGAATTTCTTCTCATGACACAATGAAAATATCAATTAGCCAATTACTAATTAACTAAGCTGGTACCTACCAATAATTGTCTGGATATAGACAACATGGAAGTAGCATACAAAATGGTAAGTACAGTGAAAGGAAAGAAGAACAGACACCAGCAATGCCATCCCATTTGGAACAGCTGAGACCAGATACTGTCTCCTACAGACAGATAAAGGTATTGACTTCTTTTGTATTGGACAGACTTCAGCCAGTAGTGAACACTCACTGAAGGACTAGCTAAGTCATCTAGATCCTAAAATGTCAGGTTATTCAGATCAGCACAGATCACACCTAAGGACATTTGAGAATGGTAGAGAATAAGAAACTTCAGTTTTGATGTTCAGTTGTTTTCTACATAGTTGGGCCATACGTCACTAGGAAAGTAATGAATACCTCATGTCTTGTCCCATAGAGCTTCATAGAAGAGAGGAGCTGGGTGTCTGGTAAGCCTTTGATAAAATAACAAAACTATAATGTAACTTTCATTAGGTGGGAGTCATATGCCTGACACTTCACCTCCATTACTCCAGCTCTCTGCAGATCACTTCCCAATTTGGGAAACTAGAAGTTAGAAGAGTTCCTGTTATCAAGCACAAAGACTAAGGAAGAAATGGAGTGGGGACTTCAGCAGGGAAGGTAGATTTTACAGAGGTTGGACAAAAAGTGATGCTCTGAGAAGCTTCTGGAGGGTTAAGGGCCTGCTCATCCAAGTTTCTACTTCATTTATTTTCATCAAAACTGAATTGAAAGAGGAAGTCAGCCTTGGTAAGTTCATTTCAGAGTATAACTACATTACTGGAAGCAGCTATGAGCTTATTTCCAGCCAGCCTGGAATGACACATTTCCTTTATCTTTATTTGCTGGTAGGCTGAGGGCTTTAAAAAATATCTATTTGTATCTCTAGCAGATTTTAACTCCTTTTTCTATTTGGCCTTTCCAATTTCAACCCTGGCAGCCCTCTACTCTTTCTGACACCTCACCTTCTGGACTATATTTGGCTTTTATTAATTCCCCCAACTACAAATTTGTCTTTGGTATCATTAAAAGAATTGAAATCAAATAATAAGTTGAATCTGTGAGAGAACCAGCTTTGACATTATTTTGTATTCTTCAATTTTTAATGCCTATTACCAGGTAGTAGCCAGATGATGTTTGCTGGGATCTCTCCTGATGGAACTTAAAGCATCTCTCTCCTCTCCAATGATACTGGAAGGGGACCAAGAATGTTGCTTAGAAAAAACAGCTTACCTCTATACCACATTTTTAATATGGTTATTTGGTTCTGTGGAGTCCAACTTCTTGAATTCTTTGCATATGTTGAATGTTAGCCCTATATCAGATGTAGGATTGGTAAAGATTTTTTCCAAACTGTTGGTGAGGAATCTCAAATGGCTGAGAAGCGCCTAAAAAAATGTCCAGCATCCTTACTCATCAGGAAAATGCAAATCAAAATGACCCTGAGATTCCACCCCACACCAGTCACAATGTCTAAGATCAAAAACTCAGGTAACAGCAGGTGCTGGCAAGGATGTAGAGAAAGAGGAACACTCCTCCGTTGCTGGTGGAATCACAAGTTGTTACATCCACTCTGGAAATCAGTCTGTTGGTTCCTCAGAAAATTGGACATAGTACTACCTAAGGAACCAGCTATACCACTCTTGGGAATATACCCAAAAGATGCTCCAACATAAAACAGAACACATGCTCTCCTATATAAATAGCAGTCTTATTTATAGTAGCCAGATGCTGGAAAGGACCCAGATGTCCATCAACAGAGGAATAGATACAGAAAATGTGGTACATTTACACAATGGAGTACTACTCAGCTATTAAAACCAATGACTTCATGAAATTCACAGGCAAATGGATGGAACTAGACAATATCATCCTGAGTGAGGCAGCCCAGTCACAAAAGAACACACATGGTCTGTACTTACTGATAAGTGGATATAAGGAAAAAAGCTCAGAATACCCACGCTACAACTCACAGACCCTATGAAGCCCAAGAAGGAGAAGACCAAAGTATGGATATTTCAGTTCCCCTAAGAAGGGGGAACAAAATAATCATGGGAGGTAGAGGTTGGGAGGGATTTGGAAGGAAAAAAGGATGGGGGAGGAGAAAAAGGAGATGGGGGAAATGTACAGAGGATCAAGAAATTGAACAGATGTGTGCCGCAATGTGGGATGACAAACTAAGGATAGCCATCAGAAAGTTCAAGATGTCAGGAAAGCAAGAGGCTCCAGGATCCATCTGGAACTGCATTATCTGAAATACCCAACAAAGGGGAAAGAGAACCTGTAGAGACCATATCTGGAGATTAGGCACTGCCCCACCACTGAGGGATGAGGCCACCCGACCATCTCCAAAATTTTAACCCAGAATTGCCCCTGTCTAAAGGAAATACAGAGACAGAGAGAGGAGCAGAGACTGAAGGAAAGGCCATCCAGAGACCTCCACACCTGGGGATCCATTCCACATGCAGACACAGACCCAGACACTATTGCCGATGCCAAGAAATGCTTGCTGACAGGAACCTAACACCTCTGTCTCCTGAGAGGCTCTGCCAGAGCCTGACTAATACATTTGGGGATGCCAACAACCAACCATCTGACTAAGCACAGGAACCCCAATGGAGGAGTTAGGTGAAGGATTGAAGGAGCTGTAAGGGTTTGTAACCCCATAGGAAAGACAGCAGGATCAACAAGAGCTTCCAAGGACTAAACCACCAACCAAAGAATACACATGGAGAGAGCAATGGCTCCAGCTGCATATGTAGCAGAGGATGGCCCAGTAGGTCATCAATGGGAGAAGAGGCCCTTGGTCCTGTGAAGGCTGGATGCTCCAGTGTAGGGGAATGCTAGGGTGGTGAGGTGGGAATGGACAGGTTGTTGGGGGAGCACCCTCATAAATGCAGGGGTAGGAGGAATGGTATAGAAGGGTTGTGGAGGAGAAAGAAGGAAAGGGGATAACTTTTGAAATGTAAATAAATAAAATAACCAATAAAAAAGAAAAAAAGAGCATAGTAAATGTAGTGGCTATTCCTGGTTGACAACTTGACTATATCTGGAATGAACTACAATCCAGAATTGGAAGAAGGCTCACCTGTGGTATTAATTTGGAGGCTGAAAGATACAAGTTTCTAACCTGGATCTTGGCAGGAAGATCTTGAGGCATAGTGGCTATGAATCCCAGAAGATTAAGACAGGAAGATCTCTGAGTTCCAGGTCATCTGGGATTAAAGGTGTGGTAGCACATACCTTTAATCTGGCCCACACCTTTTGCTGGAGATCTATATAAGGACATTGGAAAAAGGAAGGCTCTCTCTTCTTTGCCTGCTTGCCTTGTGGGACTGAGCAACTGCTAGATCCTTGGACTTCCAGTCACAGATGCTTCTGACCATTGTTGGGAGTTGGACTACAGACTATAAGTCATCAACAAATTCCTTTACTATATAGAGACTACCATAAGTTCTGTGACTCTAGAGAACCCTGACTAATACAGAAGTTGGTACTGGGAGTGGCATATTGCTGTGATAAGTTTGACCATGCTTTTGTTTAGAAGTATGTGGATTTTGGGACTTTGGATTTGGAAAGCAATGAAATGCTTTAAATGTGACTTAATGGGCTATCCTACTAGGAGTATGGAAGACTTTGTTACTGAGAGTGATCTGAATTGTGACGACCAAGCTCAAGAAGTTTCAGTGGACAAGAACTTCAATATGTGGCTTAGAGATTGTTTTTGTGGTATTTTGATGAAGAATGTGGCTACTTTTTGCCCTTGTCTGAAGAGTCTGCCTGAGGGTAAGGTAAAGAGACTCAGATTAATTGCATTGACAAAGAAAGTGTCAGAAACACCCACCATAGACTTTGTTCTCTGGTTAAGCCTCATGAAGAGCATTTTAAACAAGCATAACAATCCAGTAAGGAACACCCCTCCATGGCTTCTGCATCAGCTCCTGCTTCCTGAACTGCTTGAGTTCCAGTGTGACTTCCTTTGGTGATAAACAACAACATGGAAGTATAAGCTGAATAAACCCTTTACCCCACATCTTGCTTCTTGGTCATGATGCTTGGGCAGGAATATAAACCCTGACTAAGACAGTAAATAAATGTGGAAGGAGTAAGTGGAGATGGGTGTATAACTAGATGTCATTTTTTGCTATGCTCAATCAATATTAAATGATCTATCCTAGTTCAGAAAAGTCCTTATAAATATATCATCATTGTAGAACTGTGGATAATTTTCTGTGTGATTATGAATAGGTCATCTAAATCATTCTAATTTTTACTACACCATGTCTTTTGTGATAATATATCCAGAATTCCTACAAAAAGTCTAACTAGGCATTCAAGGGAAGAAGACTAATATATGCTAGGCTGAATCACACAAACCAACATGAATCCAGCTAGCCAGCTGGACCTCCTAAACAGAACACTTAATTATCTTCTGCTGGCAATGTTTTTCTGTGTCTGTGGGTAACAGGACACAGAATTTGAGCTGGGAATTTTTAAGTATAGACAGGCCATGTGAAGGGTGACTTGCCACTAGCTATATATGTATATCACTAAGTTTACTGAAGAGGCTATGTATGAGCTCACTCTTTGTAATGATGTGGATACATTAAGTTAAAGAAGGATTTCCAAATGCCAATCTCTTATATTGTTTATTTTTTAATACAAATAAAATTCTCAGTGGTATATATAGGCCTTTTATAATGTCTCAGATACTTTATAATATACTTTTTTTACTTTGAGGTAACTAATGAGGTAACTAATCATAGATCAAAATGTGACTGCCTTCTCTATTTACAAACCAGGAGTAAAAAAATCATTAGTTTTATTCTTCATAAAAATAAAATTGAGATGTTCATAAGGTTTTCGCAAGCACATGTCCTCAGTGTTTGGTACTTACTTTATTAACAGTTACTATCTGGTTTGTGTGGTAAAATAAGTATACAAAAATTTGGAGATTTTTACAGTTTACTCAAAATTAAACTGCAGTACCATATTCTCAAATTTTTGCAAATTTCTAAAATGACATTTACTTCATTTAATACCAATTTGTGCAAGAGTATGCGTTTTAAAAGCTGAAGATGCACTGACCTAGTCTCAGACATTCACCTGACTATGGTGGGCAGATGAAATACAGCAGAGACAGCAAGGAGAACATGCCTTCCCTTTAGTCAATGTTCTCAAGTGTTCAGTGTTCTACTGAAGACCTCAGATTAAAAATGAATCTGAAATGATGTTTCCATCTCTCAAAGCAGAGCATGTGCACATAAGAGGTTCTTGCATGATCCCTTGATACACAACCTGTTTGTCTGCAAAGTGCCAGCCTAGCCAGTCCTATAGCCAGCATAGCATAAAGACTCTTCTAATGTTATTAGACTGCCTAGTACATTTTGTACCATGGCTCTTAGCACTATCACACTGAAAGAACTTCTTTGTAAATTATATTTATATAATTTCAAATTCACCCCATCTAGACTCTGAGAAAATTGAACAATTGAAGTACAAACATCCTTGTTTCTGAGCAGATCCTTATAATGAGTTTGGTCTTAATACACTCTACTCTTTGGGAATCTTTACAAACACAATTGTTTTCACTTGCTACCTCTCTGGTCATTCTTTTTCTATTTCCATTTTTAGTCTTTAAGTGTTGTTCTCTTATCATCTATGGCACAGATGATGATTATAATGTGGTATATAACAGAGCATACCATATAATACGGTATATATTCTCTCTCCTCTCACAGAGCAATCATTTCATTGTGTTGTGTTTTGTCTTCACACAAAGGAAGCACCATGGTTCTTTGTTTCAGTTGCTCACATATACTGCTGTTTGCAAAACTCATATGTAGTTCAACTTTACACATCTAAAACTTAACCAGAGATCTTGTGCCTTATCCATTAGGAAACCTGCTTCCCCCACTTCCCATTGCAGTAAATACCATGCACTCTACACAGTTCTCAGCTTTACATGTCACATTATATGTTTCTAGTCCTGTTTTTTCACATCAATGTATACACATTAATGCACACTACCACATGAGGTCACTTGAACTTCTCTATAGCTCACTTCATTTCACACAGAAGGGAAGACAAACTTTGTAAACTCTAAATATGATAAAGTGACTCTTACCTTGTTTAGCACTTTGAATTTGAATTTAAGGATAAGCCCTTACACAGATGCATGCTCTGTTTCCATCTTCAAATCAGTGTTAAAGTACTCAGCAGTACACTACTTCAGTTATAAGTAATGATGTGCTTATGTACATGTGTACACATACACAGATACAAGTATATTTACACACATACCCCCACATAAATAAGTGTATTTTCATATATATGTATTCAAATATATCTGCCTACCTCCTACAAAGTCATATACACATATGTATAATTATATGTATACATATACATGTATATATACATATGTGCATACATAGAATGTATATATATACATTTGTAAATATGTTTATATGTATACAAAAATATATAGATACATATAAATATATATATATATATATATATATATACATAAACACATATATAGAGACATGCACACATACGTCTGTAGTTTCCTCAAGGTTTTCATGAAAGAATACAACTTACTTCCAAAGTAATCCTTATAAAATTCCCACTTAAACAGCTCAGTTTTCTTCCCTGAACCTGGATTTCCTGTGTATTAAGTCCTCTATTTTCCTGATCTTCAAATATTAACCTGTTCTAAGTGCCTACATGTGATTTTCTGCTTTCTACCCATGCTCACTTTAAAATCTTAGGCCATGTCTTCTGAGCAATAGAAAGCTAAAAAAAAAAAAAAAAAAAAAACAACAACAAAAAACCACAAAAAAACAAAAACAAAAAACAAAACAAAAACAAACAAACAAAAAAAACAAAACAAAACACTCCCAAGCCAAACTGAAGCCAAACCTGTCTCTCTGTGTGTTTCTCCAGGATACGTATGGAGCCATGTGGTCTAGACCATGTGCTTTAGAAACATCTCAGAGCACTAGACATATCTGTTCTGCAGAGCACTGCCTCTAGAACAAGGCAGCCTTCCTCCACCACTGCATAATCTAGTCTGAGCTCACAGTACCTCACTTGGCACCACCTCGGCCTCTGGAATTATTTCCCCTTGCTCAAGTCAATAGTCCCCCACCATCATCGTAAATTCTATCCTGTTACACTTACTTTTTCAAAAGTATCTCAGAGTAAATGCTATGTATTTGTGCTGTCATTCTCTCATATTTACCTCATGGCTGTCACTAAAAGAAATGTACTTAATAAAAATGCAAATGAGTGGGCAAAGGAAAAGTTAAAAATCATGAATTAAGTATAAAGCCAAAACTGTTTGAATGAGTAAGGTTTGGATGTGTTGGGGTGTAAAAATTTATTTTCAATTACGTTTTAAAAGAGTCTGTGAATTTGTTTGGGGTGGGGGAATTTCCAGGCTTTATTCTTATTTTTGCAAGTTTTATTTATGAGATAAAGTATAACTTATAGACATGTAAACATATTTATATACGTGAATATTTAGAATTTAAGAGCTTTATCCTAATTTTATGTATCAGAGAGTCAGAACGGCTCTGGAATTTTCTTGAGTAAGAAGATGATCCTCAGGGTTGTGTCCTAGTGCAGCCTTTACTTGAATTTGGGGCCTATTTAAATGCATATAGAAAGAACTAAAATAAATTCTATGGCTCTCAGGGAAATCAGGAGATATTCACATTTAGAGTCATGTGTTTATTTCATTCTTTGGAAAGCCTGATGAAGTAAGTGTTAGTCACACTTCTAAGGAACTGCAGTTCTGTCTGTGATTGCAAGCTGATCTTCAGTCTTCAAGGAATTCTGATGTGATCAGTGGCCCAGCATAAGTATAAAAATGAAAGCATGGCAAAATAGTTGCAGGATGGCAAATGGCTCTGATGAATTAGAACTTAGGTCAGGATTCAGATGAGTCTCCTCTGAAAAGATATTGTAAAGGGTTTCTGGCCAAATTCTAAATATGAGTAGAGAGCACTAGAAGTCTCCTGACCACTTAAAATGTATCCTGAAGCGGCATAAAGCGTATTTTGTATTTCCATCTGTTTAATATCCATCTAACTATGCACCCACACATTCACCCATCATCCATCCATCTGCTTAACATTCATCTACCCACTACCCACCCACCTACCCACCTATCTAACTCATCATCCAACCCTCCACTTAGCCTCCCACCTATTCATCTGTTAATCACCCACTTGCCATTCCATCCATCTACCCATCCATATATCCACCTACACACATTCTTCCATCTCCCCAACCATCCACCCATGCATTAAATGCATGATAGGAGGATAAGATTCAATCTAGGATTAAGAAACTCAGAAAAAAAACGATCTCTAGGGCATTAATGGTTTATTTAAAACCTGTTGTCATGAAAACTCATAGCTGGAAAGTAGTTAGCTGAAAGGGTGATGCAGAAATGGGGATAGAGAAAAAATATTGTAACAAAGGGAACAGTGTAGAAAACAACACTGAGTCATAATTTAATTATCTTTTCAAGATTATATAGCTTACACATTGTCCTAGTTTCATTGTCTGTTACTGTGATATAATATCCTGACAAAAGCAAACTGTCAGTGAATGAGTTCATTTTAACTCACAGTTGCTGATTATAATCTATTATGACAGAAAAGTACATACATAGGATCTTGAGTGAGCTGGCCATATCATATTAATAATCATGAAATGAGAAGAATGAGTGCATCCATGAATGAATCCATATTTATTTATGCTCAGCTATTTTCCACTCTTATATACTTTAGAATCCCCTACCTAGGGAATGGTGTCACCCATAGTGGGTGGGACTTGCCATTTCAATTAATCAAGATAATTTCCTATAGACATGCTCAATGCCAACCTGATGTAGACAATCTCTCAATAAGATTCTCCCAGGTAGTTCTAGATTGTGTCAATTGATAATTAAAATACTCCATCATACTCACATATTATGCTTGCAACTCTCATGCTCTATGTTCAAATGTAGCAATGCTTTTATCTCTGTGCCTTTCTGTGACATCTTTTCATTCTCCTGTTTTCCCATTTTTTGACCCTTCTAAGGACGCATAGGCTGGGTGGACTCATTGAACCTATAGGATCAAGAAACCTACTCTGCCATGAAAACTAGTATGTTAACATGGTTTGAGAATAAGACCTTGTTAGGAATCATTATGCCTTCTAACACAAGAACACCAGAAGAAGAGAGAAGTGACATGTCATATATGGTAAAATTAAAGGTAGATGCCTCTGGGGTGACTTGTAGGTGTGAGACTTGGCCATGTGTACATGTGGATATATGATATATTCCAAATAGCAAGAATGAAGGGAACTCAGGGTTGGAAATGATATTGAGAGAATTAATCGCCGGGCGGTGGTGGCGCACGCCTTTAATCCCAGCACTAGGGAGGCTGAGTCAGGTGGATTTCTGAGTTCGAGGCCAGCCTGGTCTATGGAGTGAGTTCCCGGACAGCCAGGACTACACAGAGAAACCCTGTCTCGAAAAAAACCAAAACAAAACAACAAAAAAAACCAAAACAACAACAAAAAAAGAAAATTAATCTATGCTTGAACACATTAAAGTGAAGTCAGGAAGGGTTGTTTACACAACTGGATATGTGTTCTAATGTTTCAAAAAATTCCACATTTATGTTCAAGATGCCACAAAGTTGAGTAGTTGGTAATTACTAAGTACATTGCAGAGTTGGATTATGACAAATCCAGAGGCTAAATCATCTTGGGCTGTATATAGTTACCCGTTAATGTATTCTTCTCATTAGGCACCTCTGCCCATGACCTAACACCTTCTTGATTATTAGGTAAAAATGTTTGAAATACAGTAACTTGCTAGTATCCATCAGTCTAGAAGCTAAAAATGTTAAATATTGACTCATGAACGTCAGGTGATATAATAAAGTCATTTGCAAATAATAGTGGCATTTAAAGCAGGTGGTCTATATGAGCAAATTCCCACATTAAGGCACCTTTAAACTTTTCTTTTCTTTGGTTTTACCTCAAACCTTCTAGGTAAAAAGAGACTAAATATGCCCAAGAAACATAATTGCTATTTTAACCATTGAATTTATACACCATGACCTTGAGATAATCTTGCCTAGGGTTCTGTCTGCCCTCTTAACTTTCCAAACTGTGCCTAAATTTGAGCATGCTCTATAATGCTTGTTTTCAGCAGCATTCTCTATAATGAATCCTTCCTACAAAGAGTTTGTACAGACTCCCTAGATTAAAAACTCACATTTGCTTTATTCAAAGAGAACACAACTTTTGGAAAAGGTCTTTTGTTCTCCCCTGTTGCAGGTAACAAACTTTTCTCCATTTCTTTATTTCCTGATTATCCTCATTGACTTTGCATGAGCTATGTGGAAAACCCATTGTATTGGGTTCCAAGAGGAACTAAAAAGTAGTATTGTATGGAAAACCGACATGATTCCCACTGAACAAAACTATAGCTGTTTTCCTTCCCAGGGATCAGGGGCAGATTTTACTCATTCCTAGTCAGCCCTCCCCTCACCAGTCATCTTATTAATATTATCTATTGTTTGATGTACATAGTGTTTGTCTCCTTTTTCTCTGACTTCTGACAGATCCTATGATGCTTCATATATAAATAAGATTTTTCCCTTGCATATTATTGATATTAGATGACCCTTACTTATCTAATAAGTGGATGCAAAAAAAAAGAACAATGGTCTTACATTTTTAAGGTCAATTTTTCAAGATTATGGATTGTGGAGTTAGAATTGTAGGCTCAGATTCTACTTCTAGCACTTCTAGATTAAGCATCACACCTTGATTTCTGCATCATTTTCATAGAAAAGCAACAATATTATTTTCAGAGGATTTCTGGGAATGTTCAACAGTAGAGCACATACTACCTGGAAAAGGTTAAACACAAAACATCAAATAAATTTCCCAAACTACTAAAGAAACTGTGTAGTCTATAAGCCAAGATAATATGCCATAAAATTGTCCCTATAGCTGATTTGTTCCCACAGATTCAAATTGAGCTGCTGGTAACATCGCAAATGTCAAAATAATTTTTCTGTTATATTGCACCATAGGTAATAATTTAAAAACTTTTTAAAGCCTACTAGGCATGTAATTCAATAAATACTGGCTGATATGTTACTAGTTTATCTTGTTTAGTAATATATGTATATATACACTTATACATTGCTATATATGTATATATCACTATATATGTATATATGATATGTATGTATACATGTATATTAATATATATACATACATATTACTAAACATTTACTAATTGCTATATAGTATACATACTATACTAAATATAGTATATATTTATATGCTAGTAAGTTTACAGCCCACCAAACCCTTTTAGTTTCTAGGATGGAGTATAAATTCTAGCTCCATTTGTATTCCAAGCATTCATTGTTATAAACTTCAAGCTAATCTCTTAAAGCTGGAGACATTCTTCTACATTCCTTTCTACCTCTGAAGGCATCTTGAGTTATGTAATTTGTTTCAATTCCCGTGCTAGATAGGGGGCAGGGAACAAAAGTTGTTGCTATTTGGTTCAGCTTTTGGCTGACTAGTGGGTAAAGGATAAATCTAGAGATGCATCTGTAAATATGCAAAAATGACTGATTTGAACATTTAAAATGAAGTATTAATAGTTCAGTCTCCAAAATGACATCAAAGAGCTGGCACTGATGTGCTTTGAGTTGTATCGCTCCCATGATAAAAATGAAAGCTCACTGTATTCAGATTGATTCCACCTGGGGATCTAGATGTATTATTTATGAATTTAACTCCTCTCTCTGCTAAGATATAAAGACTAGGTATAGAGAGGAATGTAAAGAAAGAGCTGTCCTTCTTGTACAGCAACACCAATTTTTCACCTGGTGGCAAAAAATAAGCATTTCATTTGAATGCCAAGTTTTATGATGAGCTAATTCATCTAGCCATTTTTTTTTTTTTATTTTGAAGCTAATTTGGAGAGTTAGTTTTTTTAGACTTCTGAAATACAAAAGATGAACATATTTTCAGGTAAACCAGGACAGGACAAATGCTGAAGCTATTGTGTCTGTAACTGTACTTTGAGTTTAGCTATATGGGACAGATACTTCAAAAAGTTACTCATGGTTGCCACAGTGAATTTGGTTATGTAGGGGTGATAACAAGCTTGGGCATTAAATATAGATGCATATAAGAAGTCATTATTTTTAATAACACACAGAAATAAAAACAATTTCTAGCAAGTAAGGATTGACTATATCTACATAAAAGCCCATTGACATCACCCCGTGCATGTTGCAACCCACATTTCTTCTTTTGACTGCCAGATTCTTTATAGTATTTTTAAGTGTAACATCTTAAAGAATTATTTGGGAATTTTACATGATGCACCCAGATCACCCTTACTTCCCAATCCTCCCAGACTCTCCTACCCTTGAGGCTTCTTCCCATCCCATCCCCAACAAGTTCAAAGTATGTTGTCAAATGTAACATATGTGTTACATGTTACAATGTAAGCATGGTCAAACTCACAGTGGCCAGCCACTTAAAGAAATGTGAGTGCTTGCCAGTAACCATCTGCTGTGGAGAGCTACACTTTAGCATCCATATCACAATTTTAAATAGTTATCTTAAATGACTTCCTGTCTAGGTAGTTATTTTGGAGGGGGTGTGGGGAGTGTCCCAGAAGCCTTCTATGTCTCTCTTTTCTAACTGTGAGCCTGAATTCGCCAATATAACTGCAGAAGAGTTTTCCTTGTCCTTATAGTCAGCAGGAGTGTAGACCATGGACTTGCACATGGTATTTAGTGATAGCAAAGACCATGGACATCCTCCTGGCCTCTGGCACCAGCATGTATCATGAACCTCAGCATGGTCTCCCATATGAGTCACAGACAACATGGTCCCAGTGGCAGTACAATCCATGGACATCAATATGGCTTCAGGTGGCAACACAGACTGTAAAGTTCGTATATTCACATAGCTTTTGATAGTAACACAGGTCATGGACACCAACTTAGTCCTCCCTCCCCTCCATGCACACTGCAGTAGGATCCTGCACTCAGACATGGCCCCTAGTGGCAAGGGAGACCGCTGACATGCACATGACCTCCGATGGTGATAATATGGGCCACGTCACTGCAACAGGACCATAGACCCAGTGACAGCCCTTGCTGCAGCAGGAACCTCAGACATCAAACATGGCCTCAGTGGTAGTACAGACCGTACATATCAACATGGCCTCTGGGAGTAGCTGAGGCTGTGGAATTCAACTTGCTTCAGCATCTCTCCATTGCTTAGCACCATCCCATTCTTTTATCCTTCCCACTCCTGCATTACAAAGTCATTTGCACAGTGGTACTGGAGACTGCAGCATGTCACTTAGTTTATATTTTGTTTAACAAGTCTACATGGAAACACTCATTGCCTTCTACATCTAAAACTGAAGATGGAGATGGTGTTAAAGGACTCTGTAGTGGGAAATATTAAAAAATGCAATCCACACTATCGCCGACAAGGCACCAGCTGGCCTTGGTCTCATCTTTGGTGAACTCTCTGACCTGGAGCTCTGAAATCTTGCCACCTCATTAAGTTCCCACTGGCAGGTCACTACCACATCAGCCCCATGCTTCCAAATTCCCACAGCCTTTTGGGGTACAGTTTTTGCAAACCCACGCTTTGCCACTGCACCTTTCTCTCTGGAACTTACTTGAGCCACCACGTGAAGAAAAACACCACACAACTTAGTTTAGAATAAAAGGTAACTTAATCGCTGGGTGCAACAACTAACATCTTAGTGTATAAGTCATCCTAAGTTAAATCCTCTGGTAATGGATCCAAAGAGATCCACCACCTGAAATGGGGTCTCCACTTTCTACATTTTCACCTCCATCTTCCATTCTCAAGCCCACTCTCTTCTCTTCCTCCATCCTCTGTCAGACCTTGAAGTAGTTCCTACTTGCCCAGTGATTGGTTTCTTTATTCACTAGAAGGGTCACATGATGTCCTGAGTATGTGATTCACTCCTCATCCCAGGCTGCCTCTCTTGGGGAAGCTGAATTAGCATCAAAATACAAACAGTACCAGGGCTATCACAGCAGGACACTAACTTGGCAAAAGTGGTCTTAGGAAGCTAGTTAGGAAGCTAGTTATCTTAGGAAGCTAGTTAGATGTTGAAAGGTCTAGAGAATACCGGTTTGGACCCTTCTTCATAGACAGAAGTTGTTAAAAGGAACAGAACAGATTATTGGACTGAAAAATGGAACCTGGTCCATTTCTCCAGCTCTGGAAGACGTGGCATCCAGGGTTGTCTAAAGAACACTGACAGAAAAGTGTCTGAACCTTCCTCCAGGAATTCTCAACCTCCTTAGATTAACTTCCAACAGACTTTCTGGCAGAGAACAAGATTGTGCTAATCTAAGAGACATCACTGAGCTTACTCACAGTAACAGTCAGCTCAAACAGACTTTTTGGTTACCTGTATGGAACAGGTAGCTACTAAGACATCTAGGCAGCAGCATAAAACTTCCCTAGGGTGTTAGGTCAGAATAGGAGTTCTCTTTTGCCTTATGTACTTCCATTCTGAAGATAGTGTTCTGCATAGCTTCAGACTGAACTCTCCCTGTCTTCTATATAGCTGTTTCCTCAGCTTCTCTAAATTCTCTCAAAGAAGAGCAAAAAGTGCTTCTGTGTGTGTTCAGACTAGTATTCTCTAGACCTTCCAACAATTAACTAGCTACCTACCATACACCACTTCTGTCAATTTAGTTTCCCTTCATACCACCTCCATCTTCAGTGCATGATAAAAACAGAAGGCACTTAGTATATATGTATATATATACATATATACATGTATATATAAAAGTTTACATAGTATCTTCATACAGAATAGGTGTTGATATTTTATTATAGAAATAGTATACAAAAATATATGAGTATAAGAGTAAAAACTGAGTGCAGAAATATAATTCTTTAATTTTTTTTTTTGTTGTTGTTCTTTTCAAGACAGGTTTTCTCTGTGTAGCCTTGGCTGTCCTGGAACTCACTCTGTATACCAGGCTGGCCTCGAACTCAGAAATCCACCTGCCTCTGCCTCCCAAGCGCTGGGATTAAAGGCGTGCGCCACCACCGCCCAGCAGAAATATAATTCTTATAAGCTCTATATCTATTGTTTTGGTACTGAAACGATTACCCTTGAAATAAGTGTATATTTTACATGGTATATCTCCCTTCACCATCTACTCCACACATCAGCCAGTAGTGAATCAGCCCACATTCTCTTCAATCCCTATGTAATTTTCCCCTTAAGATACTAAAAATCTTCTGATCTAATATGCATTTATCCTCATTAATCTGGATTTACTTGACATACTAGGGCAAATGAAGCAACCTGTAATAAAGTCAACCCCTAAACATGAAGGAAAAAATATCCAAATGTTTTTGTTTGTTTGTGTGTGTGTGTGTGTGTGTGTGTGTGTGTGTCTTGCATCTTGCTTTTTTTGCCTTTTTGGCTGGCTTCTTACTTCCTCATGGCTTCTGTGTACCCCGGCAATGTGATCCATCACCTTTTGATAGTCCTCAACTAGTCAAGCACCCTCCAACAATGGCTGTCTATAGGAACCTCCACTCTTCTCTCTTCCAGATATCATGTCTCTCCTCTGTTAGCTCAGATGCTGTTCAAATCTGACCTCTCCAGACCTGCCTTCTTGGGAGGCAGCACTTCCTCCTCCACCCACTATTCTCCTTCCTCCCCTTGATCTTCCTGTTTGTCTTGCAGTTTTGTTTTTGTTTTTGTTGTTGTTGTTGTTGTTGTTGAGTTTTGTCTGTCCCTCTCTTCAGAATGCTTCTCCTTGAAAAGAAATAAAGACAAAATGAAGGGTGTGTTCACTATTACATCCCCAAGTGGAAATCATACCCAGCCCCTGATGTTTTGAACTGTTTTGAAAAAAACTTATGGATTGAATTATTTGTAGCACTGCATATGTAACAAAAACAGAGTGTTATTATAATAAAACTTAGTTAAAATAAATTTATTTTTTATTACCTTAAGACTAATTCTCTTTCAAATTGTTATTTGGGGATATCTATATATTTTTTTTTACCTTTATTATCCTGTTGGACACAGAATTAATCACATTTAACAAAAACAATGAAAAAAGTAAACTTGTCACTTTCAGTTTACATATGTGTGTGAGTATAAACCTCATCTGTACATTATTTCAAGTATTCTTACATTTTTATTGCCTCTTTTTCAAAGTCATGCCATATAATCTAGTATGGAAATGCTACATTGACCTTTGGATCAAATGAGATAGGATTATTCCATTCAGTAACTGATATTTTTTTTTTGTCCCCATTTTCTGATACTCACTCATCCAGCTTGCACTTCTCTGGATTGATTGGAATCCTGTCAACCATACACTGGAGTAAGAAAAGGAGTCACTGTGTACAGAGACTACTGATGCTTTGATCAGCTCCAGTGGAATCAAATGAGACAACAGATATTTCCTTGCACAGTTAGTGATGATGAAAATTGGGAAAGTTCCTTGCAGTGTAATTTATCAGTGCATGAAAGAGTCCTTAAATACAGTTTGCAATGTCCAATTCTGAGGAACTAAACTATCAAGACAATGGTGTATTCTTAAAGATTTCCCTCTTAAAATGGCCCGCTATGGCTTTAAAAAGTTTTACATTGTATACATTAAAAACAAGGCTAATTTAATAAGCAGTAGTACTCTCCCAAGGGGAGGGGATTAGAGAGTGATGGGATTTTGCTGTGAGTATATTGAGAATATGTTCCTTTATATAAAGCGTAAAGTGAAAAAATATACAGATAATTTAGATTATGATCCAATTATCAATATACAAATACTTTTAAATAAAAATACTTTCACTTTTGTTGCCAAGTCAGCTGGCCACGAGGGTACAGATCATCACCACAGTTGAGAGACAGAGGCCATGGGATCTCTGTGAGTTCGAGGCCAGCCTGGTCTACATGGTGAAATCCTGTCTCAAAATTAAATAAATTAAAGGCCATCAACTCAGTGTATACCATCTTTTTCATTTTACTTGTTAATTTCCTAATCTTGGTGCCCTTCTGATAATCTAGGTAGAACTCAGTAAGGGCAAAGAGAGCTTCATAATACTGGGCCAGCAGTAACAGTAGAAATAAGTATTCTCAACTCTAAGCCCCTAGCCTCATCTGCCTTGGTGCCTCTGATAGCATCACACTGAAACTCTGTTCTTCCCATTCTGTAGAACTGTCTTCCTTCACAGAACAAAACATCTCACTCACTATTTTTTAAGGTTTTTTTTTTTATTAAAGTTTTTTTGTTTTTTTGTTTTTTTGTACAGTTAATTCCTCAGATTCAGGGCAGGACTGTCTTCATATTTTATTCATTTTAAAATTACCTGCCCAAGAAATGCAGATTTCTGAAGGCCAATTCCTTTAGGAAATCTTTTGTGTAATTAATCTTGGGCAGTTTAGGAAGAACCACTTTATTGTGTGGTTAGTTGTAGTAAAGAGAAGGAGTTGGTATTTTCAAAGCAGCAATTTACATGTAAATAGCACTCTGGATTGGGAGCAAAGTAGAAATTGTGGCACAATTTGCCATATCATTGGATTCTTAGGAATCCCCAAGGAGGAACAGAGGTGAAGGACCTTGGACAGTTCCAGTTTTATCCATGTTTCTGTCCCATAGAAATGGCACTTGTGCTTCCAGCCAGACCAGTCTGTAGCTGAGAGCAGCACAGTACTGTGTTTATGAACAGGACTGGTCACAGGGGACACCAGAGCAGAGCGTTCTCAGTCCTGTACCTCTTGTCTACCAAGAGAGACCACTCCATAGGCTCTGTGAGTGTTTCTTGTATGGGGGAAGGGGGATATAAAGGATGTCTTTAATCATTTCCTATTTTTAACCCTTTTTTTTTTTAAACTTTTATTGCATTATCAGAAAAGTTACGATTTCAATTTATCTGAATTTGTTAACATTTAAAAACATATTTTAATTAAATAGAATTGAATCACATTCTTGTTCCCCTTTTGTACCACCACTCCTCCCATAGACCCCCCTTCAATATCTATAATATATTTTTTGTCATATTCCTTAAAATTTATAGAATATTATAAAAATAAAAATAAGTATTATAAAAGTTGTTTGATAAAAAACAACAATTGATTTAACAATCTTATGTAGATACTCGTCTACAGCAATAG
>NW_022196906.1:4407028-4407354 GCF_008632895.1 Mastomys coucha
ACAAGCCGCCTCCCTAGTTAATCGTCTATGTTTCTTTGAGTATATAAATACTTTTGAAATATATAAGCTGTTCTGAAAACCATAGTATAGTGTAAAAACATGAAATAAACAATACTACATATAGAGAGGCTGAGATAGGAGAAGCAATATTTTAAGACCCTTATGTTGTACACAGTAAGACACTGTCACAAACAAACAAGCTGAAAGTGTATATAGAGTGTACAATGTTGGACCTATTTCTATAATTACCAAATTAGGGAGATCATTGGATGACAATCAACAAATTTCCAATTCCTCATATTATTGGATTTCAATCGATTAGGATA
>NW_022196906.1:4408552-4420546 GCF_008632895.1 Mastomys coucha
CCTCAGAGTCAAGCTGTGTCTGTGATCCTGTGATTCTGGGATCCTGGGATCCTGGGCTTGTTAGATCATCTGGGAGTGTGGCTTTATCTGTGTGTTGCGGGATTAACCCTTTCTTTCAAGTAGAAATTAGACCTCACACAGAGACATCATTAACTTAGAAATTTTCTATGGCTTATGGGGCAGAAATTCAAATTGATAGACTGTCAATTTGCTTTTTTAGGAAGTAAACTGAAATTCTGTGAACAATGCTTTTAGTTTTAAAGCTGTTCTATGTCTTGTTCAATTTTAAAATAGAAAGTCTTAACACTTATGAATAAGAAACAAGGTACATATTTTAGAAAAGAACAAAATTCTCCTTATTAAAATGGCTTATTATTTTCAAAAGTATTTTGATTATTTTTCATTTTGTTAAAAATCACATTGTCATGTAATTGCACAAATGGAAAAAGATACTAATATTAAAATCAGTCTTCAAAGTGGAAAAGATGTATTAGTTAAAATTTGAGTGATTACAAACCTTTATTTACTAAAGCTGAAGAGGAGAAATCGGCTTCAGTGCTCTTGGCTTCAAGTCAGTTCCTGATTATTGAAGAGTTTTGACAAACAGTAATTTATTATTGATTCACTGACATTTCCATTTTATATCAATATATATTTTTAAAACTTTTCTATGACCAAATAACAAGAGGCAGGCAAGTTAAAGTCACAATGAGAGGGTCCTACTCTCTCTGATATTTTCATATGGATTAAAGGAAATTCAAAATCTCTGTTCTTACTCTGCCACACTACATGGAAGACTCATGCAACATCAGTGAGCAATGGTCCAGCAAGCCTGAACAGCACATGTTCAGAAATTGCCACACGAGTACATTTAAAGCCCTTCCTTTTAGAGTACATGATATACACAAATTTTAAAGACAACTATGTATCTCAGACCTCTTAGATATTATTTTTAATTTTGACAAATTCCTTTAATTAGGTGTAATTGTGCCAGGAACATCAATAGGGTCACCCAGAGGACCAAGAATTTAGGTAAGTATTTCCAGTTTGTGGTGAAATTTCAGAAGTTTCTTGTGTCAAGGATGGATCAAAATGAGGTTGTGTTGGTTCCTCTTACAAAGTCCAATAACACACCAAAAATCCACATTGAGGTAAATGGAGGAATCTGTTCAATTGACCCATTCACTCATTTTTTTTCTGAGAATTGTATACTCATTGGAAAACTAATAGATAATAAATATACATGATGTGTAATTGTGCTTGTAATCTTAAATTCCAAGGAAATATCCACAGCTTTGTCACAGTCTACAGAGCTGGTTGGCTAAACAGAGCTTCATGATTGTGGAACTTTTAGAATGGTGCAGATCTGAAGACAAATACTGTGAGCTCTATATAGTTCCTGAAATGGTCATTGCACATCTCTGTGCCTAACCCAATAGCCTTGAGACTATCAAGGAAATCCTTTGAAATGCTTTAGCTTGACAAACCACTGAATTCCATGAAACCAAAAACTAAGAATATTACTGCATGTACAAAACCTACAGTGTACTTTTCATTGCTCTCCAGTAACTCAATTATCTTATTGCCCCATCAATGTAGTTTTAGAAAGCCACGATTTATTACTTAATTTTGTTCTGGGAATTTTTTTTTTTTTTGAAACAGGGTTTCTTTGTGTAGCCCTGGCTGTCCTGGAACTCACTCTGTAGACCAGGTTGGACTCAAACTCAGAAATCTGGCTGCCTCTGCATCCTAAGTGCTGGGATTAAAGGTGTGTACCATCACTGTCCAGCTTGTTCTGGGATTATAAGAGTTCATATAAACATAGCCATGTAGGGATATGTTATTTGAGGCAATGTGAACCTATGTTTCTGGGCAATGTACATTCATATTTAGCTCAGAATAAAATATCTTATTGTCTTAAATATGTAAGTTGTAGTTATGCTGACAACAATTTTAAACAGACTGCCATCCTTCAAAGTAAATGTCCTGCCAAGATTAGTATACAGATATTTCAATAATGTTGTTCCTTCCAGGCACTCTCAAGTTTGTCTGTATTGAATCACCCCAGTGGTCTTTATTACTCCCATCACAAAGGGATCTGCAATTGACCGGGTTTTTCCCAGTGTGCAATCCTGGAGGGACTTTGCCTGTGGGATTAAGATCTGTTGGCACATGCCCTGTAGAAGACGTTTTAGATACTGTGCAAACCCTCAGCAACACTGCTTGGAAGGATGCAATCGGACCAATCAACTACACATGCTGGGCACAGTGGTATTTTTCTTGTTCAAGCAAATTTCTATGACATGAGTTCCCAGAATCATAGAGATGTTGTTGGAAAGGCCCTAATTCATTTTGTGGGGTAAGAATAAGAACAGAGGCAAGAGTGAGAACAGTTACTCATCTGAGGCCATACCTGAGGTCATAAAACACATTGGTGCTCCACCCAGATCAACCCAAGTCCTGAAAGCTCAGACCAAAATATTTGTGAGCAAGGACAGCCTTTGAATTCAATAAAAAATGCCATGTTCTCATAGAGAATTTACTTTCTTTGCAGAGGAAAACCACAGATCCTCTGAATGAAAATAAGCATGCACATACTTGTCTCTGCCTGCTTATTTGTTTTTTTTTTTCCTGAACACAAGCCTAGTCTTGTCAGTAGTGCAGGCCCTGTGACGTGGATGGGCACATTTCCTAGCTGGAAGAGAGTCAGGGAAGCTGAGAAAGTTTTCACCTGCCACCTGTGATGTGCTTTCAAGTCAGGCAATTCAATTTGCACCATTATCTCAAGAGAGTGTTGTGTGTGACACTAGTGAGCTTTGCTTTTTAAGTCTTACAGCTTGACTGTTGTCAAACATTCAGAGTTTCAAGAAGAAAAGTTAATATATTTCAAGGCTTATTTTTTAAAGGTGACATTAGTCAGGAGTAATAAATTAAGACTTATAAAACACAGATACTCTATCACTATTATGCAGAGCTTTGGAAAAGTAAAGTAATATATTATGTTTTCTTCTACACGGCTCTCAGAAGCTATTTTATTCATACCTTGGAAAAAAATTAAAGTAAATAAAGCAAGCAGGGTTAGTTTTCTTTTTTTATTCAGGTTATCAAAGTTCACAAAATTATTTTCTTAAAAACTGAATTCTCTGCATTAGGAGAAATAGAACGGGGAATAGCAGACAACAAATGGTTTGAAGTGAGGATTGGAAACTAGGGAGGGGAGAAGGAGATAAGGACAGAAAAGGAAGAAGGAGGGTAAAATAACATGAAGGATGCCTGAAAAAATCATAAAGAGTCATTCTAATCTAGCTACCTAAGATTACATATAATACAAAATCTGTGCATACACATACATATACATATATGTATATAGTTTAAATGAAAATCTCCCAACTACTGAACTGACAATGCTTCTTTCAGGGCCATAGACCATCCAACAAAACTCCTAACGACAGGCAGAAGCATCCTCCTCTTGAGTTGTTTAGAGTTGTCCAAGAGACTCTACAAACAGAGGTGAAATGTGAGTATTTATTGCTGAAGAAACCATGAACTTTGGATAAAGGAGGACCCAGAGAACCTGAGCTTGATTTGACCTGAAAGCCTGCTCCCTGAGAACTAGCTTCCATGTTACCAGAATGTGCTATGCAAGCTTCAGAGGGAAGGAAAAAACCAGCAGTCCTACTCAGCCTCGATGCTAATGACCAATGGTCATCACAGCAGGATAATATTGAACCCAAGGGGTTCAATAATGGCATGCATACTTTGTTGGCAACCCAACAGCTCTCTAATTGGACTTAAGACCCAGTCAACAAAAGGGGAGTCATGATGGTGTGCTAGAAACCTAGCCAAATATCTGGGGCTAGAGAAGTCATGAATCTTAGAGAACTTAAAATTACCTATTTACTAAACTAGTATAATCTCCAACTAAATGCTAAGCACTTATCTTTATATTTACAGATAAGTATAGTTTTTACCCCTCACCAAGTAAATTTCTTTTTGTAATAGATAGAGACCATTACAGAAAACCACAACACGTCAAACGTCAGAGAATTTGTGTGGTGCTCAGCCCTGCTGATATATCTACACCACAGCTCTTACACTTGGGGCTCAGGGATAATTGCAGAAGGTTTGTAGGAGCTAGAGGAACAAATAGAATTTACTGATAGACTGTGTCTCCATGAAATGCCAGAGAAGCTATGCTCATGAAATCTTTCGAACATTGCTGTCTAAACAAAACCTGCAAAAGAATGACATCAAACAGACACACTAACATGGAAAAGAGAAAGCTCAAGAGGTTTTAACCTCAGATGAAAAACTATGTAACTAAGGGATTCTGAGCAGTGGAGACAAACACAATCTTCTTCAAGGAAGATCACAGTACTTGGTTATCTAATACCAAGTAGTCAGTCATGAAATCATATACTTATGAGTAACATATGGACTGAGTAGTTTGCACAAGTATTTAGGAACACACACACACACTCACACAACAACAACTAAGGAAAGAGAGGCCATGAGTTTGAGAGATGGCAAAGTTGGGGGTTCATGGAATGGTTTGGATGGAGGAAACAGAACGATGAAAATGAGGTAATTATAATTTAAAACTTAAAATATTATAAAAAGAAATAATTATAAAAATCAAGCAATAAGTATGGGAACATGTTATGGCCACACTTTTGTATATCTATTTTATAATTATCAAACATTTTAAATTAGATAAAACATCATCCATATTTCATGATGTGTTTTATAAATTGTAATAATATACACAAATGTATTTGCTAGTTTTATGTCAAGCTAGAGTTATCTGAAAGGAGGAAGCCTCAGTTGAGAAAAGTGCTATAAGGTCTAGCTTTTGGGCATTTTTTAAATAAATAAGTAATGGGGGGAGGTTGCAGCCCATGGTGGGTGGTACATTCGCTGGGCTGGTGGTCCCAGTTTGTATATGAAAGCGGGCTGAATGAACTGTAATGAGAAAGCTGATAAGCAGCATCCATCCATGACCTCTATATCAGCTTCTGTCTTCAGGTTCACGCCCTGTTTGAGTTCCTGTCCTGACTTCCTTCATTGATAGACTATAATGTAGAAGCATAGCCAAATGAACCACTTCTTCATCAACTTGGTTTTGATCATGGTCATCATATCAATAGAAACCCCGAGACAACAGTTTGACATCTTTTTGCTTTACTAGTTTAGCTATTCAGCTCTCAGCAATAGGAGAGGTAGATGTTTTCTACCTTATTTTACAATGTTATTCGTAGGATTAATCATCAGTGTTTTCTGTGGATTAAGCAACCAGGACTGAGGCTCCTGCCCCTGCTTGCTGCTGTGGATGGATTGTTTCTTTTTGATATAAAAGCAATGTGAGCCTGGATCCCAAGCCTGGGCCAGGTGTTCTACTGGAAAAGAGACTGACTTGGGCACCAGGAGAACTTAAGTCCTGCCAGAACATATTCTCTCCCCAAATCACTGATGGCTGCAGGCATTCTCATCCAATAGCTTCTGCTTCTTCATCCTGCCCACAGTCCCTGGCCTAAATTTCTCCTGTGTAAACCTCAAGGGCCCACAGAATAAACTGTTTGGTGTCTGAGTTCCAAACCCAGTGCTCCCTCATAGTATTATGTAAAAATAATGCACAGTATCTAGTCTTTTAAAAAAATCAACTTGTTATCTGCCATGTGTTTTACTTAAACACACACACACACACACACACACACACACACAAACACACACCCTCCCTCCCTTCCACTCTTCATCTTCTTCCCTGTCCCTCCCCCACCATCCTATCAAGAAAAGATTGACTTTAAACTTGAAATCCTGCTTTAGCCTAGGGAGTTATAGGATTACAGCTGTGTACTACCAAGCTTATCTTCATATATCTGAATATATGATTCTACATTTTTTTCAACTTTTGGAAATATAATACAGACACAGTCTACCTTTTTGTCCTCAATTTCTCTATTAAATGAATTTTTCCATGTAGAATAGTTTCTCTCATGGTTTTTGATTGTTCTTTGTTATATGCATATATACTTGTATGTGTGTGCACAGATGTTTTAACTTGGATGTATAGTAATAGCTCAATCAATATACCCTGGCTATTGAGTAAGAATAGTAGCATATGAATGATTTTCTTCTACCTTTTAATTTACCCAATTTGTCAGTGGGAATCAAAAGACCTCTTGAAATAGCCACATAGGAAAACCATGGCAGTACCATCAGGTCATTTTGCTAACTAAATACCCAGTATTTCTATACTGCAATCCAGGTACAAACAGCTAATGACATATTAATTCTAGCTTTGTTTCTTTTTCTAAACCTCAGATGAGTCCACAGTTCTCTCAGTTGTATTCTAAAATTTTCCCCAGGGAGAAGAAGCAATCCTACACACACCCAACCAGTGGCAGAGCTCCTCTTTGAGTCTTTCAGTGCTGTGCAGTAGTGGAGACATGAGATCCAGTATCCATAGTGGACATTAGCACTGCTGTCCCATACAATGGGAGAAAAGGATGACCACTAGAAAGTGAAAAGGAATGATGGGAAGTCCTTATCTGTCTTTACAATTTTTCTTTCATATTTTGTTTATTTTTATTTTTTTTTTTTTTGAGACAGGGTTTCTCTGTGTAACAGCATGTCATGGAATATGCTCTGTAGACCAGACTGGCTTTGAACTTAAGAGCTCCATTTGCCTCTGCCTTCCACATGTTGGGATTAAATGTATGCACCACCACTCCCTGACTAACTCAGATGATGTTAATATCGCAGAGAGAGGATACGGCTTGATGTCAATAGTGGCAGACTAAATAAAGTGAAATCAAGAACATGACTGTCTATATTTTTCTTCTATTATGGAGTGAAAGAGTTAATACAAAAGTTCTATCACAAAGTGTTTTCACTGCTTGTTCAAATCTAGACAGCACTGCTTTGATTTTGTTTTCTTTTGATATAAATATATTGCTCTCCTCTTAATTTTTCAGTCAGGTATTCTTCACCCTCTAGTTAAATGATTTTTAAAATTTGTTTTATGTTATAACAGAGCCTTATTTGAAACTTTTACCATTTCTTTACCTTTTGGGCTTAATTGTATCATTTGATCAATTTACAAACATCTCAGGCATTCCAAGTAGAGTGTCTGTTTTGCTCTCTAGTCTTTCATAAGGAATGAAAATGTGGGTGGCTATGTTTCACCAAGAGCTACAAAGATGCTGTGACAAGTGCCTTACACATTTATAAATAGGTGTCAGAACAGCACAGTTGCATCACTGACTGATTTAGAATGAACTAAGACAGTGTGGGATTCGTGGGACATGTGCAAGTTCTGAGCATATAAACTCTGCCTGTGTCGTCAGAACATTTAAACTGTTGCTAGTACAGGCATCATTACAATCATGCAATGAAGTCATCTGCAAGCTCAAAATCTTCCCATCAGAATCATGTAGGCTTTCTAGGCAATCAAGTGTGCAAGCTCAAAATTGTCCCGTCAGAATCACATAGGCTTCCCAGTCTTTCTTCCTTCTGGACAGTCAGGAGAGGACAGCAGGGTACTGTATGTGTTATTTCTGTACACTCATGGACTTAGCTTTGGGCAGTATTCATGGCACATGAGACAGGAAGAGGGAAAACCAGCCTTACTAGTGATACACACACATGAAGTTGTCCAAGCCATCTTTTCTGTGTATGCCAGTGGCCACCACATTCCATGAGCTCCACCAATTCAAATCAATAGTGTGACAGTTCTTGATTGTAATCTCACCAAAACCCAGAATCACTTGAGAAGAGAATCTCAATTGAAGAAATTTCTAGAGCAGCTTGTGATTTTTTCTGTCTAAAGTGAATTGCTAACTAGATAATATCATCCAACTAGAAAACATGTGACCCTACAAAAGTTAGCTATGTGGAAAAGCATGGAATTAACCTTTTATCTTTTTATTTTGTAATATTTTAATTTTGGCTGTCATTTACAGCTGGTTTTAGTGTTGACAGGCCACATTAAACCTAAAGTATTTGTCTTTCTTGATCTGTCATTTCCTGCCCTCTATTTCCCTCCTCACTTCCCCTGAAACTAAACACACACATACACACACACACACACACACACACACACACACACACACACACACACATTCTTTTACAGAGAAGCTCAGGGTTACAAATCCACCTGCATACAAATTGCTCACATTGGCACTTTTTAAAGAGCTTTGTAAAGCACTATATTCTATCTAGGATATGGCTGCAAATGTCCTGTGATACTCAGTAGGCTGCAGCTTTTCCAGGAGCATGTGCACAGATGCTGAAAGCTAATAAAGTGGTATCATTGATGCTATGAGAGTCTAATCATTCTGAAATAAAACATCTTAGACTGAAGTAGCATCAATCGCATGCTTCACTGTTGTCATAGTAAATGGCTCCCTTGACCTTGTGCTCCTATCAATCTCTAGGTCTGAAGATGCAATCAAATTTGTCATTGGAGGTTTAATTAAATACAAAGCCCTTCAAGGTACTATTTGCAGCAAATATCAGTCACATTTTCTTCCACTGTAGAAAATTATAGTCTCTAACATGGACTTCAAATTAGATTGAATACTTTGTTTTGTGTTATTTGATTTATAAATTGTTCCTTTCCCTTCTCTAGTGCATTTTATAATATCTAATGAGAAAATTCATATCCAAGCTTATGTTCTCATTAGGGCCTGAGGACATGTAGCTTCTAGAAAGTTCAGAGTACAGTTCAAGTATGTATTGGAGGAAAATAATCTTCTCACATTATTGAAAAATATCATAGTGCAGAACTTACAATTACATGGAACACAGTGTTACTTTGTAAACCCACCATACCTATCTCCGTGAATGCTCAGAATAAATGGCTTGTGAGATTTCTAGGAATTATAGAGAAAATTCTGTTCATCTTATGTTCTACTTTTTATAATGAAGCAGGTGGAGGCTGGGTGTGACTAAAAGGCCACAAATACATAAAATAAATCTCTATGTCACAATTTACATGGAGCCCTATGCCAGTAGCTTATGTCTTGAAAATAAGGGTTTCCATTTGCTTTATAAGCTGTACAATTTACTATACAAGTTATTCAAAGAACCTATTGATGGCTATGTTTGTGGTAATATAGAGAAAAAATTCCATCTCCCCAACAAGGGTGGCATACTTCCCTCTGTCTGCATCATACTCTTTCTTTGGTTTCACTCAGTCCTTCCTATTGGGTGTGGTATAACTCTCACATCAGCTTCCACTGCACTCTGGCCTAATTTTAGGAAGTACTGAGATGTTTAGATTAAAAAGCAACATCTAACTGCAACATCTGGAAATAAGCCTTCAGCTCCATAATCTAGTGCATGCTGGGGGTTCTTGGAAAGTCATAATTAGGATGCTGCAATATTGTTTATGCCAGGAAATTTTTTCATTAAGTCTATTGACCTCATGCTAAGATAGGAAATTATTTTTAATAAGTAAGAATTTATCAACCAGTTGTCAGAAACTTTTATATTTTACACCAGAGGCTCTCACTTTCCTCAGAATCTACAGGATACCTCACATAAAGGAAATAAAGGGATAATTTACAGAGGAGATGAGCAGGGCAGGGGTGTAGAAAAAGTGGTCTTGAGGATATGTTTATTGATTTAAGTTTATATTAGTCTCCTCTGTTAATGTTTAAGCTATGTTTGGAATATAAGAACTCCAAACTCACTCTTTAAGCTACCAAATTTGGGTGAATTTAGTTGCTTTAAACATTTAGTCTTAGGCATAAACAGCTATAGTATTAGATCATGTGCTTTCCAAATTGACTTTCCTCTGGAGGTAGTCCAACGGTCAATGTCCTTGAATGCAAGATAGGGTATTTTTAATGACTTTGACAACGGTATATTTAGCCTCGTAGTATCTGGATAAAGCCAACATTTATCCACAACTGAGGTAACTTATAATATTTTCCTATGACAGAATCACACACACACACACACAAAGAGAGAGAGAGAGAGAGAGAGAGAGAGAGAGAGAGAGAGAGAGAAGAGAGAAGAGAGAATATTTTTATTTCCTTTTTATGTTCCCAGAAACATATTTGTGTTCATATTTGGATAGTATTTTTGTGTGTATATTAATGTGAACATGTGAGTGCATGTGGATGTACATAGAAACAGATGATGAATGGGTAGGACATATGTTGATGTTTGATGTTTTCCCTTTGAACAAACTGCATGCCATAAAGATTTACTTTTAATTGTACTTATGTGTTGTTGTGTGGAGCTTGGGACAAAGCTTGGAAATGTACAGACCTGGCTGATGGTGCGTGGAGTTTGAAGAAGGAGTGAGAGGTATGGATAAGGTAAGTTGGTGGGTGGTGCAGGCAGGGAAGAGGAGGAGAAGAAGCAGATGAGGCCAAGAACTCAAGTGGCTCTTGGATACAGGTTAAGTACAAACAGGTTCATCTTGCTGTAAGTCTTTCCTTTCCTTCTTAACCACTTCAACCTACATGGGACCAATCAGAGGATTACTTTTAGCTATGTTCTTGTGTAGGAATGAGTTGGTTTCAGAAGTCAGGCAATCACAGGCACCTAGAAGCATGTTTCAGAAGTCTGGCTTCCATAGGACAGAAGGAGGCATGTTTTGCTTTGCTAATGTCTCACAAAGGTCATTGTTTCTTCTTCCTTACGAAGGAAGTTCTATGACTCTCATCATACTGATATGACACATTTTCTACTTAAAAATCTCACCTTCTTGAAAATTTCCTTAAAGTTTATGTGTTCTGCTACCTGGAGTGTTCTTGATTACAGAGATATGATATAAACAGTCAATGATTAAAGCCAGTGTTCCAACCTTCCTTTCCTTCCACAGCAGCAGAGGATCTGGAGCAAGCTTATCCAACTCTCTTTAGTTTCAGAAACTAACTTTTCTGAATAAATTATCCCTAAGTGTTGGTTATCTGAATTGCAAAACAGGCATACTAAAAGCTAATTTTCCTTCCATTTTGATAAGTATGATCTGCCTAAGCGAAGGCAAGCCAGACAATACCCCCTTAATTCCAGACCTCCTGTGAGCAGGGATCCTTCTCTACCTGTCAGGGCTCTATGAGAGACACAACATATCACAGATACAGTGGAGAACTCTTGCCTTCGACATAAGGGAAGAGAAACACAGGCCTTTCTGTGAGAATTATTGTAGATTTTTGACTAGAAAGAGCAATACCAATAAATTCATGCAGAAAACTGGTGATGAGGTAAGAATCATACCAATGGATATCCCATTTCAACACATTATAACATTCTAGGTTTAAGCAGCATGCCTTGTGTTCTGTTTATTTGTTTAATCTTTTCAAAGTCACCATTTCCCTTAAACCATGAATGGCTATTCATAATGCCATACAGTATTTTCCTTCAAAGAAGTCAGGATGAAATTTGACAGTATTAGAACATATCTACTTTGATACTTGATTTCTGTGAATAAATATTGAGAGAACTTAAGTGTGCCTACTTTGTTTTGTTTTGCTTCTTTCTAGAACATTTTACTCCCATGCTTGTCTGTACCAAAATGCCTGGGAACTGTGTAGGGGAGGAGCTGATACTAAAATCTGGTTCCCTAATTGTTTTTTGATTATGTCAATAAAGGGGCAGAAGCCAATTGCTGGGCAAAGGAAAAAAGGTGGGATTTCCGGGTTTCAGGAGGAAGAGGAGGGGATGAGAGAGAGGCGGGGGTGGGGGGGGGGGGGGGGGGGGGGGGGGGGAGCAGGCTTTCAGGAGAGCAGCACAAATACCATGTAAGGCCTGGGGGCAACTAGAACCAGTGGTGGCTTCCTCCACTGGCAGGATCCTGATATAGGATAGCTCATGAGCTTAGAGCAATAGATTCTTCACAAAGCAGTTGTACTATCTGACTGGTCTTAAGTGTTAGAACTGTCTGGTGTTTTGTTGCTGTTTAAAAGTGACATTTTTCTCTTCTTTTCTCTTCTCTTCTCTTCTCTTCTCTTCTCTTCTCTTCTCTTCTCTTCTCTTCTC
>NW_022196906.1:4420686-4482807 GCF_008632895.1 Mastomys coucha
CTCCCCTCACCTCCCCTCCCCTCACCTTCTCTTCTCTTCTATCTTATTCTCATTTGTTTATCTTTTTTTTAAAAGTAATATGTGAGAAACAGATACTTTGACATAGAAAACTTTCTACAAGAAGAAACGCAACAAGATTTTGATCACCAACTCACCTCGTAACTGCTCACCTCAGGCCATATTTGCCTACAAGCTCTTACATTCCAGAGAATTCTCATTTGAATATAGTTTCAGCGAGTAAACCAGGTGTTGCTCCTGTTACAAATACCAGACAGTGAAACCCTCCCTCAAACTGAAGAGTTTGCCTTAATTATTGTTTCAGGTCCCACTGATAGCTACAGGCAATTCTGCATAGATTAAAGATCATTCAAATGGACTTCCCCTCCCAAACCCACACTGGACAGGACAGAGTAGGATTTGTAAGATAAAAGCAACTTGCAGGTGAGTGAGCACTTGGTGGGGGTAGGGGTGGGAAAGCATCAAGTCCTGGCTCAGAGTTATCCAAAATGACATTTCACAGGAAAAGGAAGCATGTAGTTGCTTCACGGATTCAGCACACCCAGGCAAGGTGAGTGGTTTGTGACATTCTGAGTGCATTTTAAACATGAAAAGCATAATGCAGGTTCAAATTCCCACTACAAAGTTGTCAGAGCAAAATTAGTGCATGGTGCACTCTGAGACACAAATTGTTCAGAATTTAGTGGTGTGTGAAGTCAGAATTAGGCAAAATGATAACACCAGGAAGAAAGCTGGCAGGGACTCATTTGCAACTTCTGAAGGATCAACAAAATAGCTACATTTTCAGTGATCTTTAACCTAAATAAAGTACACAGGGCATTAGGATTGCACACATACCAATAATTCTTGTTTATTGATTTTTAGCATTTACTATGATTTAAAATTATTTTACCTTAAGATGCAGTGTTGATTTAAATAGTGCACATTATTCAAACATGGAGTCTGACTTGGTATATTTTATAATTCCTTTAATAAGTTAGAACTGGAATCTCTACTGTTTCAGAGGCCAGGCAGATGTCATCCCAGAAAGTTAAAAGAATTGTCAAAGGATTTTTATGTTGTATGAGAGCAAAGTTGCCTTTAAGCTTGAAGAGTGTTATTGTATCTAAAGTCGCACAGTTACTGTGAGATAGAGGCACATCATGTAAGCACTTTAAGTCCTGTGCTCTTACGCAAGCCATTGGTGACAGAGAACAAAGAAATCTCACATACCATAGCCATAGTTATTGTCATTTTTCCTAAGTAATTTTTTTTTCAATTTTGGAAAAAGAAAAAAATTTATACATATACATATATATGTGTACACATATGTATATACATATATAAATATATATATGTTAACAACATCCTTAAGTAAAGTGTCTGAACTTATTTCTATCATCATCATCATCATCATCATCATCGTGTATGTGTGGTGTGCATGTGGGTACTTGTGCTTGATATAGCATGCAGGTCGGGAGACAACGTTTTAGAGTCAGTTCTTTCCTTTCACCTTCAGTTGGGTTCTGCAAACTAAACTCAGGTCAGGCTTGCATAGTAAAAGCCTCTATGGGTTACCTGGCCACCATGCGAAAATGATTCTCTTAAATATTTCCTGTCAATTTATAGATTCTTTATAAATTCTGTTATTCTTTCTTGTTTCTTTGTTTTGTTTTGCTTGTATTGTTTTTTTATTTGATATCTCTATCATATCTCACACTGTTATAGATCCTCTTGTAACTTTAGAAAGCTATAACTTTGGACCCTCTCCCATCTTTCCTGTTCAATAGACTCTACTCCTGCTCTATTCAATATCTTTAATTCTGATTTCATTCTTTTTCTTCCTCCTTCTCATCAACTCCTCTGTCTTTTTTTGTCTGGGGGAGGGGGCGCAGAGTTGCAGAGTGCCAATATATTTTCTAGGCTGACTTTCATCTTGCAATCCTTCTGCCTCAGCTTCTGGTTTTGTATTTCCATGTTCACATATAGTTCTGTCCAAGGCAGTGGTGGTCAAGCATTAGTTTTTAAACAGAGATTCAGCTCGAAACATTTCATTGGTGATCATATATTTTAACAGAGTTCTGTTTTGCACCTGCCACCATATCCCAAACAAGCTACAGTGTTGTCCAGTGAAACACTAAATCAGTCTGCATTCTAAATGTAAATGCAAATCTTGTTCTCAAATCACTTATTTTCCTCAATATTATGATTTTAATGATGATTAATTAGTAGTCATTCTCATTATGTAGTAGTCACTTTACTTGACTGTGGTTATAATAAGAAGTACAAAAAGATACAGCGGTGATCCTTTTAGCCTACAGTCTCTTAACATATTTGAATCATAAAAAGCACAGGGATTTTTTTAGGAATTTAGGGAAGGATCAAGCAGAGGCAACCATGTGATCAAGTCAGTGAGACTCAAAGAGATTAAATTAACAGAATGTTAATTGTAATACAATGTTGCATTTAATATAAGCATTTCCCATACATGACTAAGTGGCCAGAGCTAAGACTAGAAAGGCGTGTACAAATTGTCCCTCACTTCAGAAACGAGAACATACCAGTTTCCTTACTTTTAGGCACTTTTCTTCCTCCCTGCTTTCCCTGAGAGAGCACTGTATCTTTCTATTAGGTTGATGTGTCACTGCTCTGACATTAAAGGCTAATACGTGCTCACATCTCCTAGCATCTCTTCACTCACCTTCATGTTGCTGCCAACCTCCATCCTGAACCTGCACAGTGGTTCATCTGAGCATCTTGACCATTACAGAACACATCCTGCTTATTCCAATTTATTCATTAGATGTTTCTACTTTCTTCATCTTCTTTTCTCCCGTCAAACCTAGTCCTACTTCTCACCAGAGAACTAGTTTAAGCTCACATCTTCCATGATATCTTTGATGAAGTGTCAAAGTCTGATCAGTATTGGTACACAGTGATCCGTGGGACTCATCTACACTCAGAAAGTGTCTAATTTAAGTAGTGTGAGTTGGAGAGGCTCAGCCAGCCAGCAGCTGGACGTTTCCTTGTTCTAACAGCCAAGCCCTGTAACTATAAATGTTTGCCAAGTTCTAGGAAAGACACAGGCTGTTCTCATTATGGAGATCTATTACGCAGTTATCATATGCCAATGGGAAATATCTTTTTTTATGTAACATTTTTCTCTGAAATGATATATTGAAATTTAAATTTTTGAAATTTAAACTCTTTTATATTGATATTTGATATTTGAATATTTGATATTTGAAATATCAAATAAATAAATTTGATATTTGAAATTTAAATTTATTTTAATTTATGTATAGGAAAATAAAAGTTATTCACGTGAGTAGGATGATGTGATGCTTTGATACATGTATGCATTATATCTTTTAATCTGGTTAAATGTTAAAAATTACCAATTATTTATTACATGACAAATTATTTATTTTTACATGACAAAATCTTTCAAAGTAGATTTCTCTAACTCTTGCAAGTGTCCAGTTCCTTACTGTTCTCCATAGCCATCCTACTAATAAAAATCCTTTGGGTGTCTACTATAACCTAGACATGCCAACTAAAAATTAGTCCTTGGTAGCCTGAAATAGCTTCCAGAGATGAACAAGAGGCATGCTATCAGACATTCTGTGAAAACAGCCAACAGTAGGTGTTATAATGCATATTTGACGTGCCCTAACTGATCAGACGGGAATGGGTCAGAGAATCTTATACAAGGTTATGGTGCCCAAGAAGAGTTCTGAAGATTGAATGGGAGTCTAAGACAACCAGAACCATACTGTAAAGAATCATCTGTTGGGTTGGGATAAATGTATATGATGAGCTCATTTCTTTTCTTTTCCACCTTGGGGATAAGAACTAGGATAGCACTGTAATGCGGCCCAAACACAGTGCCCTTCAGATTCTGAGGTGGTTTTTATGCTACACTGTGTTAGACACAAAGGTATTGTAAATAATTCCTGAGATTGGGACCTATTTTTCTCATTTAGAGATCTGTAAGACTTGAGGAGAAAGACAAACTAAGAAAAAAGATAAAAATACAATAAAATGCCAGACTGGAACAGAAAAAGAGAGAGGGATTCTTAGGGTGGAAAACCTTACATAGACATTGTGGTGAGCTCCAAGATAGTGTCTTCATGGCCTGGAAAGATAGCATAGTGGTTCAGAGAGAAGACTGCTTCTTCAGATGACTTGTGTTCGACTCCCAACCTTTGCGTCGAATCAAGTAGCTTAGAGACACCATATCTGTTTGCATTGCATGCTGCCACCATGCTTCCTACCGTGATGGCAATGGACTAAACTTCTGAATGCTAAGTAGCTCAGAACATTGATAAGACAGCTTCCTTGTAGGCTGATGCATATACTACATTGACTGCCCATAAACATCTGAGAATTCTCCTGTCTTCACCTCTAATCTCCCAGTATTAGAACTGGGATTATGGGTATACTCTACCAATTTCAACTTTATGTGACTTCGAAGAGTTATATGGTAAACATTATACTCCCTAAGCCCTTTCCCCGAGCCCATCCTGAGCCTCCTCCCTGGCACCCTTCTTGGCTAAAAGAACATAGGATAGGAAATATCCAGCAATTTAAAGGATGAGTTTAAGACACCTTGAGGAAATATCTACTTTCCTTACTCTCCTAGAATTCTGTTGCTGCAAAAGGACACTTTTAGTGAGGGTGTCACAATCTGAAAAAGTCTATGGTTAGAACTCCTTTGTCATCAGATTCTTCTGCAGTTGTCACTTGTCTGGTGGAAAGCAAGACAAAAAACCTATAGATAACTGTCCCTGTTTTCCTAAAGAACTCCGAGCTATTATAAACACTCATTATCTGAAGTTATTGTGTATGAGGGTTATTTGCAACATAGCGAAATAGAAGACTGAAGGAAGATCCTGAATTCACAGAAAGGAGGTAAGGCTGGTCTGAAATGATGATCCCAGCTAGCAGAGGTGTATGGAGAAGGAGGAAGATTAACATCTACATGTGGGAGAATCTATCTAATTGCAGGCAATGACCAAGTGGGATGAAACAAAAGGCTGGAATATAGGGTTTCACAAATGAAAAACTCATGTTTGAGAAGATTAATATATGAAATCAGTTTGAAAATTGTTAAATGTGTATGAAAACATCACATAATACTTTGCTCATATATATAAGGTTTACATTTTACATACTAGTTAAAAAGTAGGAAGAAAAAATAAACTGTTTATTATCTTCAGTTTCCTCAGTTTCAAATCCTTTGACTATAAAGTCAGATAGTAAAAAATGAATACATCAAAAGGTATTTTATAGGTTGTTAGCAATTTTGTATCTCATAAATAAAAATAATTTATTAGAACAGCTAATATGAATAAAATGCATAATGTTTTAATCATAACAAAAGATAGTCTAAGACATAACACCAATCTACCGCAAAAACTTGTTACATATAGAATGCCATGGAGGGAGGAGGGAGTAGGTGGATGGGTGGTTGAGTAGGGGAGCACCCTCATAGAAGCAGGAGGAGAAGGGATGGGATAGATAGTTTTGGAGGGCGGGAACCCAAACTGGGAAACATTTGAAATGTAAATTAAGAAAATATTCAATAAAAAGAAAAATAAAAAAAATAGCTAGATAAACCACCAACCAAAGGGAAGAGAGAGAATCCGTTTGAGTAGAGCTATGTAATGCTACGTGTGTTATTTTGAGTACTAGCATTACTCATATTGTATAATGTGTTACAAGTCAGAAATAATGACAGATATTTATGTCTTTATAATATAAGTAATCACCTCTAACAGCTGTCTTTAATATAACACAGGACAGTCATCCCGTATTCACTTTATGGTTGGATGACACAGATTTTTTTTTTTTTTTAAATAAATAGCTTGGCATCTAACTGAGGTGTCCTTGGCAAGTGTACTCAAATGTGAAGATCTTGCATTTGTCTCTTTATACTTAAATAAACTCAAATGAAGGATAGACAAGACTAGAAAGAAAGCCCATTGAGAGCTGATGGCACCTATTTCTAGGGCGAGCCATTCAGCAAGCTCTTGTTCTTAGAGAATCTTGGGAATTCTGACAATGGGGCTAATAACAGGGTTTTTTTTTTAATTGCTTCCCAATTAGATTCTTTTTACAATGCCTCTCTCTGTCCTCTGATCTTCACTTGCAGTTTCGCTTGTCCTACCATTGGAGGCACTGAGGGCATAATTTTGCTGTCAATATAGATTGCACATTTTGTCTTGTTATATGAAAAATGAATAGCTGTTTTTAATAACATTGTGTGACAATGCATGAATCTCTTGATCCCTCAAACATTAAGTAACAGCATTGCTTTATCTTGAGATTTCTAAATGATTCCCAAGTGAAAGTTAACTCCAGACATCTCTTTTTTCTCAGTCTCCTCCCTCTTTGATCTCAGTAGAGCCCAGATTTGATTCATCTCATCACATTATTCATTTGTCTGTCATGTAGGCTTTCTATGATTTTGCTTCTCTTCAGTCAATTGCCAGGAATAACTTCCTTTATTCTGTACTGTATCTTTTTTTCCTTTTCCATTTTTGCTAACATTCCTCCTTATAAGCATAATGACACCCTGCATCCAGAAAACCTCTTCCTTTTAACTCTAGCCTCCTTTATTCTCATGGAAAATAAACCTGTTTCTCATTATGCAAGAGCGGCATGCTATTCTGGGAAAGGCGGTTGGCTGGAAACTAAAATAGACAGGTCCATGAATTTGGGCAAATCACTTTACTGTCTCATCCTTGGTTTTATTATCTGTAAAAGGAGGAAGCTGGAGTGAGTGATAGCTAAGATTCCCATTGTGCTGGCAGCAGCTGCTTCCTCAGCTTTCCTCACCAACGAGGTTCTAAAGTATGAGGATTACAATAATAATTTCTATCCCAGAGTGGCTTAAGAATAAAATGAATTTATATGGTATCCCAATTCATAGAAAATGTGTTGACCCCAATTTCACTGAAAAACAATGTGATTGTGATAAGTAGAAGCCAGGAGGTCCCCACCTTGACATTCTGCCATTCCGGTATCTGATACTTGGAATGAGATCATCCTTTAACGGATGTGTTTGAAGACTTGGTTCCAGTTGATGGTGCTACTTGAGAAGGGTTAGGAGGGGCAGTGTTGCTGGATGATGTGTGTCACTTGGGGTGGGCTTTCACAGCTAAAATCTCCTCCCCACTTCCGGTTCCCTCTCTCTGCTTCGTGATTTTAGTTCACGAGACAAGCTTCATGCTTCTGCCTCTGTCTGCTGCTCGCTGCCAAGGCTGTTCTGCTACTACTGACTCCCACCTCCCAGGAACCGGGAACCAAAACTAACTCTTATTGTTGTTGATGATGACTTTTAAAATTTCTGTTCTCATATTTTTAAAAATAATTTTTATTTTTGAAATCATAACACAATAACATGATTTCCCTCCTTTCTATTTTTTCCTCTAAAACCTCCCATTTTTCCAATCTACTTTACTGTCTTTTAAATTCATAGCCTCTTTTTGTTATTTCACACACACACACACACACACACACACACACACGCACACACACATGCATGCACACACACATCATACACACACCACACACACACACACACACACACACACACTCCAGTTGTCAAAGCACATTGTTCTTCAAAGAAAGTCAACAAATCTAACACAAATATGACATTCATAGAGTACTTTCCATGAATCATTGAAATATGCTACAAATTCTTTTAAAGATTTATTAATTATTATACTTAAGTACACTGTAGCTCACTTTAGACACACCAGAAGAGGGCGTCAGATCTCATTACAGGTGGTTGTGAGCCACCATGTGGTTGCTGGGATTTGAACTGAGGACCTTTGGAAGAGCAGTCAGTGCTCTTACTCACTGAGCCATCTCTCCAGCCCTCATTTTTGTTCTTAAGCCACTCTGGGATAGAAATTACCTTTGTAATTCTCATATTTATATGTTATCTTAGTTTATAGTAAGATGAATATGATTTTATATATATATAAATATACATAATATATATACTATATATATAAAATATATGTACATATTATATATATATAATATACATATATAAAATATATGTATATATATTATATATATACTCTGTGAGAAAGAGAGAGACAGAGCAAGTGTGTGTGAATGTGTATGTGTGAGAGAATGTTTGTGAGTGTGTATGTGTAAACGTAAAAACACAAATACAACCTGCTCGGTCTGTATAATGTCGCTTTTGTGTATGTTTTCAGGACTGGCCACTTGTTTTTGGATAACCAGTTGGCATGTCCTTTATGCTGCTCAGAGTCTTCTATCATAGCAACAGAAAAGTAACTGGTAGACCTGGCCACTCTGCTTACTGTAGCAGCTTCCTTACCCAATGTGACATTTCTAGTTTTCTTTCACGAAAGCAGAACAAGTGAGAGAATTCTCTTGTCATGATGACTGGGAAGAGTCATGTGTCAGGTCCTGGGAATCACTGACCTGGGAGACTCATAAAAGTTCAGAGGAGGCTAATATGCTCATTGAAAATGACATTGTAGGTGTCACAACAAGTGGATCAGGCAACTGAATTTCAGTCACTGGGGTCAGACTGCTGGACAGTGATAAGTCATAGTTAATAAGATTTTGTGGCCAATATGGCTTTGGAAAACAATTTGTTCATGAGTGCTGTCATCCATAGCTGCTGTAAGTTCAGGAATGAATGATCATGCCATGTTCATAAAATCGTATTTAACAGATGTCCTTCCATCATGTGACTCTTAGAATCTTTGTGCTATCCTTTCAGTGATATTCCCCAAGGCCTGGTATGTATGGTGGTATTGTGTGGTGTGGGGATGTGTCCTGTTTAGGGATGAGCTCTCTTCAAGAGTCAATTACTTTCTGCACTGAGACAGGTTGTAAGTCTTTGTGGTTAGCTATGTAAAGCCTGGGAAAAGAAAATGAGGTCTCACTCTTCCTGAGGGCCTATTGACTGCTAATGGTGTTTAGGGAAAAAAAGAATGTCATTTTCTTCAGTGGTGTAGCAACGGATAGTTTGTCCATGCTTCAGTAAATGATCTCCTACCTACATTCATGCAGAGGACCCTGATTAGACACAGAGATACTACGATGATATTCCTAGTTGTAAACTTGACTACAACTGGAGTTAACTAAAATCACAAATTAAAGGGGGATACCTATGTGGGATTTTTTGCCAAATTTGGAGTGGGAAGATTAATTTCTAATTTGGATCTTTTGAAGTGGGAGCACTACCCTTAATCAGGGCTCCCACAACTTCTACAGGAAACCTAAATAATGACATGGAAAAAGGAAGCTTTGCTTTTTGCCTGGTTCCTCTTTGCCTTTCTAGAGAGTCCATTCCTTCACTGGCATTGGGACCTACTTCTTAGAGCTCCTCATGTATGCTGAGGATTAGCAGAGACATCCAGACCTGGAGACTGAACAATTACTAGATTATAGGATCTTCTTTACATAGATAGCCATTGTTGGGTTAGCTGGACCATAGCCTATAAGTCGTTCTAATAAATCCTCTTTATATACAGAAAGAACTCTAGTGAACTCTGATTAATACACACACACACATACACACACACATAGGAAGAAATCTTATTTAGAAGAAGAAAACTTTCATCAGAAGAGGAAGATGGAATAGGGTAACAGAATAAGAAGCGCAAATATTCATTTTATAACATGTTTGTGTGTGTGTGTGTGTGTGTGAGGCTATCAAAGGAATGCATATATGCACTTATATTTTAGAGGTACTGTAATTCCAAATGTGAATTGCTAGTTAGATGGATATCAGAGTTTGAGGGGAAGAGGTAAGTGAGATACTTACTAGCCAAGGGCAAATGATCTAAGAGGTAGACTCTCCCAGAAAATTGGGTATCAGTGTATCTCTTAATAATGTACATGTAACATGAGCCATATACTGTATTAATAATGCTGAAATCATGATGTGATCATTTTTGTAAATATCTGAAACATACCATTTTTCTCCCTCTAAATTTAAGAAATCAAGATAAATAAAGATCAAAGCCTGTGCCTGGGACCACACAGCAGCCAGGCATTCTGGTGACAGGATTACATGCAGATTTTATGAGGCCTGTAGGAAATGTAAACACAGGGGTCCTTGTTCCAAAGGTAAAAATGTTCATTTGATGACAGCAAAATAAGAAAGTATAGTAGGGCTAACCCAGAGCTATAACCTTATCAAGCATGGTGCCTCAGGCACCTCCATCACTGGCCTGAGGTGAAGCCAGCCCTGATCCTGAATAACCCTAGGAGAGGCAGGAGCCTCCAGGGGTCGCTCTTGATCTCTCTCATACAAACATTGATTTTTTTTTTTTCTGTTAACTGAGGACTACACTACATTTGGTAGAAATTTAAAATTCTTATTGTGACCCAGAGTTACAGATATTGACATCTCTTTGCTAGAATATAATGGAGATACATTATCTCATTGAAGTATTTGTATAAATGACCAACAGCAACATGTTCATAAAACCAGCAGAATTATTATCTATGATTGCTTTCTCTCTTAGGCTGAATAATGACCTTTCCCCCCAAAATGGTTTCCATGTGATGCTGTTTGGAGACCAAAACTGAGACTGTGTCGTTGACCAGGTGGCATACTGGAAGGAATGTTTACATTTCTCAAGCGCTACCTCAAATATCATCTTGCACTATAATATTTTAATAGAGTCTCTTCTCTAGGGCGAGTGGTTAACAGCAGAGATAAAGTTGAAGTTAATTCTATAGAAATATCACCCATATGACATGGGTGTATATGTACTATGAACATCCACTGAGATGGACGTTTGGCCATGCACATGTATGTTGTTTCAAATGTGGGACAAATGGCTGAGTTACCTATTTAACATATTAAAGCAGACATAGCTCCATGTTTTTCCTGCATTCTTCAGCTGCAGGGTCCTCCTGATTAGTGTACCCTACCCCTAACGATGAACTCTCCAGCTCAGGGGGCTGGATAGCTGTTTCCTGTGTAATCCACTTACCAGCTCTCTTTTGTACCTTTAAGACTCTTGGCTCACGTACTTGGTGCCTCTTCCTTTCCCTCCCTCCTCTCCCTGTGTTGTACAGCTCAGTCTGGTCATGTTCACTCTGGACTCTTGAAGATGCCTTTTCAGAGGTTCAGTCCATTATCTCATGGTGGGAAGCATGGCATTGTGGAGGCAGATTTGGTGCTGGAGAAGCCAAGAGTTCTACATCTTCATCTGAAGACAGCCAGGAGGAGACTTGCTCTGTACTGGGCAGAGCTTGGGCATAGGAGCCCTCAAAGTCCACCTACTTCATAACATACTTCCTCTAATAAGGCTATTCTTGGTCCAGTAAGGCCACACCTCTTAATAGTACCACTTCCCAAGGGCCATCATATTCAAATCACCAGATTTACACACTGAGACTTGTTATCCAATCTACCCAAAACTATATTTGCTTTTATTTGGAGATAAGTATAAATTGTGATACTTTATAATTCTGAAAGAAATATTTGAAAGTGTATAGTCCATTTTCTCAGGAGGAATCTTACCATCTCAGCTTACTGCATTTGTTCTGCCTTGATCCTTTGGCAATTGTATCTGTTACTTACTGTGGAGGTAATGGAACACCATGACCAAAAGCAATTTATAGATGAAAGCATTTATTTTGGCTTCTTGTTCTAGACAGATAAGAGTTCATCATGGTATGCAGGCACACAAACAGCAGGCATGGTGCCAGGAACAGGAAGCTGAGAGATGGCATCTCAATTATAAGCACAGGACGCAAGAAGAGGGACCTGGAAGTAAGGTGAGGCCACCAACTTTCAGAGCACAGTCATACTGAAGAAATTCCTCCAGCAAGACTTCATGTCTTCCAATAACATCCCCAAACAGTACCACCTACTGGGGTTCAAGTGTTTACATCCACCAGTTTGTGGCAGATATTTTTGGTTCAAACTACCTTGAATGTGAAGTAATGTTTCTCTAAGTCCTGCACACCACTAAGCTATATCTAGGCTCTGTACACCACTTCCTTCCCTGAAGAAATATGTACAAACTCAGTGCCTTTTTCCTCATAAGTAGGGACTTGTCATACTCTGTTGCTGCATTCTTTGCAGTCTAGGTCTAATTGCAAAGTGGGCATAAAGTTCTCTTTCCTTCATCATTACTCAGATGAGCGATATCTTGCCATAGATCTTTAGCATGCTTTATCATTTCTTTCCCTATTATACCCACAATGCTCATCTTTTAACATGACAGAATCACTGTATAGGTTCTCTTTCCCATATTTTAATTGTTAATATCCCTTCTTTTGTACTTGGCGTCATTATTACGGAAAATAAGGTTACATGGTGGCACACACATGAATCTCAGGTATAGGGAGAGGGACAAGCATTTCAAGCAAATTTTCCATCTGCACAGTGTGTTTGAGGCCCGTCTAGTTTATATTCCTATCTCAATAACCAAATACACAGAGGGACAAAAAACCCTTACCCTTACCGGTGTTAAATCATCAAAATTTGCATATGTTAAGTGACTTGTTACAAAACAAGAAGTACCACACCAAAAATTTACAGGCTAAGTCATGCTTCTAGCAAAAGCATGAACTAGAATCAGATTCATTCTTAAATACCCTAGTCTTTTTCTTCCCGTTTCCCTGTGTGTCAGAACAGACACACAGACACACAAACACACACACAAAGTCACACTCACATATTGTACTCACACACACACACATACAGAGTCACACATTCACACTCACATAGACACACACATTCATACACACATATATACAAACATTTACACATATACATATACATACATACACACACATACACACAAACACACACAAACCTACAAACAGAGGGACAGAGAACAGAGAATTTTTCTTTAACATTCTTAAAAACAGAAACATCTATACAGAGATGTTTCGACATTATCAGTTATTTTACTCCAGTGGCGCTGACTTGCTGAGGTGATGGAAGACAGAAAGCGTTTCTGAATTGCTATGGGAAAATCTGAAACCCAAGCTATTTGTTGTCTTTGAAATTGCTTTACATGGAATCTTTAAAAAAAGGAGAAGAAGAGTAAAAAAAAAAGTGTTTTTGGAAAAACCTTTGAGAACATGGTACTTAAAATGCTTTTCTGGCTTCAGCTAGGAAAAGATGGTTAAAGATGTCACTAATGAAATATGGGGACCTTGGGAATAATACAGTCTGAGGAAAGTTAACATTCGTGAAGAAATTCAACTGTATTTTAAACTCAAAATAGAATTTAAATGAAAACATCTCTACATCCGCAAAGCATCCCATGCTTACAGCCCCATAACGTTCCAAGCTTTCCTGTGGACATCATTGTAGATTTTTTTTCAGCATTTTTGTTTCACTGCATAGAAATGCAAATTTAGGGTTTTTGTATTTAAAAATGTAATCAAACACATATTTTTCCTACTGATTATTTCAGCTTTTTTTTTTTAAGGACAATTAAATCGTTTGCACATAATGGGGTCTTTGTTTTCCTCCTATTGTGTTTTATATCTTGATGTGCTACAGACAGGACACTTTTGTGGAGACCTAGTTCTCACACAGATGCATTCACTCTGAGGTGAAGGGATTAGAACATGAGAACCCTCAGCTCATCAGCTACTCCACAGACTGAGTCACAGTTGACTGGACTTGGGGGACAGCAGACCCTTAAGAGATGAGGTCTTCTTTGAAAAAGCAGGTCACTGGGGATATTGGAAGGGAGTACTATTCTGTCAGGGTGGACCCCTGTGTGTTTCCTGACTGCTGTGAAGCAGTCACAGGTACACTGCCCCATCATTGTTCTTCCTCTCCACAGGCCAAGAGCAGATGATCGTGAACGCGTGCACCTCGGAAACCGTGAACCAAGCCACCTTCCCTCCCTTTAACCTAGTTCCCTCAGGATTTTGTCCCAGTAGGGTAAAGCTAGAACATTTTCCTAATTTTGAATTTTCCTTTTCTTTCCACGTTAAAGAGATGTCCAGTAAACTGCTTTTCCGTTTTCTAATGGGTGTGAATTCACACATGTGAACTGAATGTTTTCAGATCTGTCTCTGAAACATCAAAGTAAGGAAAACCCGGCTGCCTTCCCGAGTCTTCAGCTATTTGAACTCTTTTCTACTCGTAATCTACCCTTTGACCCAAGTCATAATATATTTTCCAAAATTGTCCCTGGATTTGTGGTAGTACTTTCTCAAATTCTGAACTCTCTTCCTAAAATACACTCTGTCTCTACAAGTCAAAATTATATTCAAGAATCATTTCAAATAGTTCATCCAAAACATTTTCCACGCTTTCTATCCAAATTTTATTCTTTACTCTTGGACACTTACAGGGTTTTGTGAAGTTCAAGAGACTGAGGGTGTTTTGTGCTTAAAAGAAAATTGGCTGTTCTTTGTGCCTCAGTTACTTGCTGTGTATATGAGCCTGAGCCACCTCTGACTAAATTCACTTAAAGTGGGCAACGAAATCTTTCTTAGAATATTATCTGATTATGAGAACTGCAAAAAAGTAACGCACATCTAACATTTCCTGTGTTTTGGACATGAGAGTTATTTTTATCATTGCCTTAGTGGGGAAGCATTTCCTCTCCATACTATAAGGTTCAAGGCCTGGGTTACATCTGAGCACTTAACAGTGCCTCTTGGGGACAGGACTTCTTTCTCTTATTTTGATATGAACTGGCATAGCATCTTTCCTTCAGTATCTACTAAACCAGGGTCTGTTTTCCCTAAAATCAATCAAATTGCACATAACTATCCCTAGCCTATTCTTTTGTGGCATGAAGGAAGAAAGAGATTGATTATGTACAATTATGAAAATAGTGACAGAATTAGTTTAGTAATCTCATTCCTCCAAATATAACTAAGAACACAGACACCATCTTGAAATATACCCTTTATATATTATATATACATCTACTAACAGACATATATATGCTTCTATGTTCAAGTATACATTATTTTATGTTTTTATATTTTATTAATCTTTGAGAATTTCATACAATTTATTTTGAACATAGCCACTCCCCCAACTCCTCCCAGATCAATGTCTCTCTTTCCCCACTCGTTCCCAACTTCAAGTTTCCTTTTCTTTTAATGATACACAAAGTCTAACACGCACTGCCCATGTGTTCGTGGGCATAGGCCTATCTCTTCATGTATGGTTCACGTATTAGGGCTACACCCTTGAAGAACGTTTATTCTTTCTTCCCAAGACAGCATCAACTGTCAATAGCTCTTAGTGAGCCTCTCCTTACTCTGTGCTAGATTAGTGATTGGCTTCATTTTATACATCTTGTGCAGTGAACCACTGCTTCTCTGAGTCTGTAAATACAACTGACCTCTTGTGTTAAGAAGACTGGTTGACTCTGATCTTCCCTGATGTCCTTACAATATTTCAGCACCCTCTTTCACAACAGTCTCTGAGCCTAGGGGAGGAGGTGATACAAACATCTCATTTGGTATTGTGCACTTCATTCATACTTATTCTCTGCAGTTTGATCAATTGTTAGTTCTAGGATAAGCTGTTTTTAATGTGAAGAGAAGCAGGCATGCTAATGTGAATGTCTTTTCCTGTTATCTTTTATGCAAATGTTCTGGAGGTTGCTTTTATTGCAGTCAAGGTTAACACCATGTCTGCACTCTAATTTGTAACCATGCCTCTAACTCCCATTATGAATCAACCACGGTTAAATTAGAGAACAATTTATGCAAAATTTGAAGAGAAGTGACTATTGGGATTAGTGCCTAATCCCAGAAGTAGCTAACCATCTCCTCCGTAAAGTCTTTTTTCCTCAGCACTCTCTGAATCTTCTTTCTTTGCTATCTTGTGTTCAGCAAAGAGTCACTTGGGGAGGTAGCAGGGTCAGTCAGTAGCTTGCACTTAGATGCTTGATTTCCCAAATATTTTAGTTGTTGTTTGTATTAAGGACAAATTAAGCCAAAAGTTGTAGTCTGGGGGGCCTTTGAGAAAAACAAAAACGCCTTTAAGCAATTAATGGCTTGTTCAAGTTGTGCCTACTTGGAGTGCACAGCCAGGCAACTTGTGTAACTGTTTATAGTAACTGGGGTAAATGAACCATAGTTAGAAGTAGAATTTATGAACTGTTTGCTAAACTGGTAATTAGGAAGAGATGTAAAGCTGCAAGCTAAAGATACTGCCAGGACAACAGGAACTGCCTTATTCTGTTGTCATTTATGGCTTAAATTGCCCAAGTTCTTTCTTGCTACTTTCCTATGGGAGATGATGCCTCGTTTGTTATATTTAACAATTAAGGGAAAAGGAAACAAGAGACAGGCTGGTGGTGACAATAGGAAATGGAAAAGCATATTTGAAAGTCTTCGGGGAGAACTCTGAGGCTCTTCTATGACCTTCAACTTGGGACATACCAGGAAAAAAGCAATTAAAATCTTTCTGATGTTCTGTCCTCTGCATGTAATTATAGGTCGTATATTTGAAGATTTGTCATCACCATCATGTCATGTCAGCAGGACTGCTAAAATACAAGTATTTGAAGTCATGAGAAAACCTTTTACTCCTTTATTTTTAATCAACAATTTAATAGAGTGTGAATGGTGTTTCTGAGTCCATTTGTATTATTTTGGGTTATGCTTCCTAGAAATAGAATGAGTTTAGGAACACTGCATTTTGCTCAAACTAAGACAGATCAGGAATAGGAAAATTGGGATAGAGGCTGTAGTAATGTGACACTGATTTGACATGTAACTTATGTATAATTTCAGATCCTTTAATCAGTTTGTCAGTGAGAAGACAGAGCCAGTCATGGACACTTTTTACTATACCAATCACCAATACCTGTGTGATCTAGTTTATCATCAAGTAAGGAAGTGAACAATGATAGTACAATGAAACTTGGACATTGAGATTATTAGTTTGTAATTTACATTTTTCTTTTGCTGAAGGAAAATTAGGTTTAAAAAAGTACCACATATTTTCACATGTATGTGTGTTCTCAAAGTATGTGGAATGTAGGAAATTGATCTCATAAAAACTGAAAAAAATATTATTGTCAAGGCTGGAGAGATAGAAAGGAAATGGAGAGGAAAGAAGATTGAACATTGCAGTTGGATAGACTAAACCAGGTATGTTCAATGTGGGATAGTCATAGCCTGAAGTTAGATGGAAGAAATCTCAGAGCCAGTGAGACAGCTCAGTGGGTAAAGGCACCTGCTGTCAAGTCCAAAGACCTGAGTGTGATCCGCAGGGTCCATATAGCTGAACAAAAAGACTGACAACTGCAGCTTGTACTGTCATCTCAACTACCCTGTGACATGCATGTCCCTAAACCTACTCACGTGTACAAAACAAATGAATAGAATGTAATTTAAAAATTAAAATGAAGTCTGTTGTGCTATGTCTCAGACAACTATAGATGGAGTCGGTCTATTTATATTTTAAAAAGCTAGAAGGAAATATTCCTATATAAAGGTTATAAATGCCGAGGAAAAAAGGATCTTTAACCTGATGTAAAATATATAAAATGATGCATATATCATATGGCTGTCACCAAAATCATCAGTTTTCTGTTTTTTATTGTATTGGTTAGAAATAGATTTGAATTTAAAAGTAAGAAAACATGATGATAAGACGGAATCAAATTTGAATTATTTTCTAGAAGACAAACACACCACTGAGCCTTCACAGGATTGTTTGAAAAGAAATGAAAAATTGTCCACACTTAGGTTTGCATGAAATTCTTTTTAACTGGATACTGAATTTACCACTACAGATGCACTAAGTCTAGCAAAGCCTTGGCTTTGGAAGGACTCACTGTTTCTTCTCAGTCAAAGCTGTGCTGTATCTTAGGTGGGTAGGAGCCATGGTTCAAACAGTCACAAAGGAACTGGCTTTCCTTGGTTTGTTTTTGCTCTTGTACTCTCAGTTCAAATTTGAACCATAAAATTACCACACATAAATTAACACATCAGCATGGGAGAGACAATTAGCAAGGATGAGCAGCTTCCCTTCAAGTTGCTAGTGAGAAACTCTACAACTGCTTCCTCATTACATAGAAACTACTTATGTTGCAAAAGAGCATGGGACATGTGGTATACAGTTCTATGGTTTATATAGAAGTTAGACTCCAGAGAACCAAATAATCCTATTAAAAATGGGGTACAGAGCTGAACAAAGAATTCTCAACCAAGGAATATCGAATGGCTGAGAAGCACCTAAAGAAATGTTCAAAATCCTTAGTCATCAGGGAAATGCAAATCAAAACAACCCTGAGACTCCACCTCACACCATCCAGAATGGCTAAGATCAAAAACTCAGGTGACAGCAGATGCTGGAGAGGATGTGGAGAAAGAGGAACACTACTTCAGTCCTGGTGGGATTGCAAGCTAGTACAACCACTCTGGAAATCATTTTGACAGTTCCTTAGAAAATTGAATATAGTACTACCTGAGGACCCAGCTATACCACTCTTGGGCATATACCCAGAAGATGCTCCAATATGTAATAAGGACACATGCTCTACTATGTTCATAGCAGCCTTATTTATAATATTCCAGGAGCTGGCAAGAACCCAAGTGTACTTTAACAGAGGAATGTATACAGAAAATGTGGTACATTTACATAATGGAATACTACTCAGCTATTAAAAATGATGAATTCATGAAATTCTTAGGCAAATGAATAGAACTAGAAAATATCATCCAGAGTGAGGTAACCCAATTGCAAAAGAACACTCATGGTATATACTTACTGATAAATGGATATTAGCCCAAAAGTTCCAAATAACCAGGATACAATCCATAAACCACAAGAAACTCAAGAAGAAGGAAGACCAAAGTGTGGGTGTTTTGGTCCCTCTTAGAAGTAGAACAAAATACTCATGGGAGCAAATATGGAGACAAAGCGTAGAGCAGAGACTGAAGGAAAGGCCATCCAGAGACTGTTCCACCTGGGGATTCATCCCATATACAGTTACCAAACCCAGACACTATTGTGGATGCCAAAAGGTATATCCTAAATGGAGTCTGATATGACTGTCTCCAGAGAGGCCCACACTACCTGTGTAGGTGGGTAGGTGGGGGAACACCCTCATAGAAGCAGGAGGAAGAATGATGTGATAGGGTGTTTCCAGGAGGGAAGGAAACTGAGAAAGGGGATAACATTTGAAATGTAAATGAAGAAAATATTCAATAAAAAATAAAATAAAATAAAATAAAACTTGAAAGTAGGACTGGGGATACATCCCTCAGTTGGGATGCTTGTCTGGAATGGATGAGACCCTGAATTATCCCAACTTAGAAATAGAATAACACAAATATAACTGAATTTTAGTCAGGCATGCTGATACACTCTTAGCATTCCAAAGGCAGAGGTAGGAGAATGGATGTAAACTCAAGGCCAGCTACAGTTAGTTGGTGGCTGGAGAGGCTCTTGGAAGCCTGTCTAAGAAAGTGGTAGAAGTGGAATTTCACTGCCTTCCCCATGTGGGTTGGAATGTTGTTTCATTTTCATTTTCAGCCATTTTGATGGGAGAATTAAAGATTTATTGACTAGCAACAGATGTGGCTTTAAAACTGCTTTGGGCCTGGTAATTTTAAACAAATGAGTTAATGTCAGCATCTGATTCAGAGGCTTCTGTTTGGTTAAGAGACCCTGCTGACTTCCTCCTCTTTCCAACCTCACCTGCTCAGAAAGCCTCCAAATAAAGAAAGGGTCCCAAAAGCCCAGTTCCCCACTCCTAACAGACCCTCCCTGAAGTCAGCCACCCAAATTCCTGCCTTAAGTCCTTGGCTTTTGACCATATCTGGGCAGAGTCCCAGATCCTAGCTGACACCTCACCACCCTCCTCCTAAGGTCTGTAAAACCCCCTTGCCTTTGCCCAGGGTGAGCTCTCTAGCCCCATTCTAGTTCCCACCTGAGAGTTCCCCCCAATAAAACTTTCTTATACTTTTTCTGTTTGGCTTGGTTTGGCTTATTGTGTTGGGAGAGAAACTTACTGAGTTCTTCCTTGGCACTTTAGTGAAAAACTGTGTTTGAAGTTAATTTAAACCGTTTACCTTCCCATGGCTGTATTTGCTTAGGTACTCCTAGGAGAAGGGCAGGCCTTCTGAGATTGCACTACTGATGAGTGTGTGGTCCAAAGTGGCAAGAAGAAACAACAAGATAAAGTAAGTGTTATAATGTGTAAAGTCATGCCGAGAACGGCCTACTCCCACACAGTGAAAGCTCAATGCAGTTTGAAGACAGAATACTGACAATAACTTTTTGTCCTAAGATTGAGATGAAATCTACATTATTTAAATTTGAACCATGTGATTAGCAACAGGCCAGTTCTTCAACTCTCACAAAGTTCCTACTATAAAATCTCATGGTTTCTCCTAAATGTTCTTCTCCTATAAAGTATAAAAATTATATGCAATTTATAAAATATGTAAAAATATTAAAATAAAAATTAAAAATAGAGATTAAAATTTATTACCAATTCATACATTTCTAACCTTTGGACAGGAGTTGTTTTATTCTCAGCTTTTAAATGTAAGCATGAATGTACACGTGTTTTCTCTAAAAATAAAATTTATTCCAAATTTACACGATTTGAAATACACAGCTGGTATGACATAATTTTACCATGTACTGATCACTGTACTGTTTCATATATATATATATATATATATATATATATGACCTTATACATTACATATATGAATGCTATAAAATTGTGTGTGTCCCTCTCCACTATGTGGTATGTTATGAACATGAGTGTGGTGTGTATCTGGTGGATATGTGTGGGGTCATGTTCTGTGTGGTGCTTGTGTGTGTAAATGAGGTGTATCAGATATAAGGTGTGTGTGCTATGGTATGTGAATATGCAGAATGGGCTCCCAATCTCTGATTTTTCCTATGGAGTGCTTGACTTGATTTTCACTGATATGACTCAGTTCATTACTGCCTCTTTCTTCTAGAAGCTCTAATGATTACAGATTTTCCTATATATCCACAAATGTGTTGGTTATACTCAGATTACACCTATTCCTTCAGACCAACGCACATTTCCTAGCAGCTTGTGACTGTGTTACCTCCATGTTCCATGTGTGTATGTCTTTGAAGTCCCGTGCCATGGTATTTGCAGCCTAGTTTGGTCAATAGCTGCTGCTCTAGCTGCATCTTTTCATTATTTTGTTCAGTGTCCCAAGACCTTATCTTCCAATGTTAAACTTGTAGTCAGTTAGGTGCACAGCCTTAATTATCCCTCAAATATAGCTTATGTAGACTGAGGTTAGTTTTCATTGATTCCAATGCTCTTGTCCTGAAAGGTGATCTTATTACTATGTATGCTTATTTAGGGAGGTGTGTATGCTTATTTAATAAAAAATATAAGCATATAAATGGCCTTTTGACCACAATGTGAAGCTATTTGTATTTTCTTTTGGCTAGAAGCACATGGGTTATAATTTCTGGAAATCATGGGTTTTATTAGTCTTTATATCATTATTCACCAACACTACTGTCTATTTACTAATCACTTTAAATCCAAGGATTTATGCCATTTCTTTTCTATTGTTATAGTTTCATAATATTTGAAGCTTTTTAGGATCAGAAAAGATGAATCATAGCATGTAGACTAGCATCCTGATGCCCCCAGGAGTGGTTTCCCTGACATTGACAGTTAATGCAGCTTCTACAATCTGAATTCAGTGATAGGTCAGGAGTAGGGTGGAGTAGTCCTTCTGCTAGCTTTTAATGTGCTTTCCGAGTTGTAAGCTTGAGTAAGTTGTTGATCATTTCTTTTGTTTTGACTGTCCATTTTTTAAGGGTCTCACTTTATAGACTAGACCAGCCTCAAACTCTTGTTCTTCCTGCTTCAGCCTCTAATTGCTGGGATAATAGGCTTCTTGATCATTGCTTAGTTTAGCACATTTCTACTTGAAGGGATGATGTACCTAGAGGTCAAGAATGTGTATATCATTTTTTCCTAAAATAACCATGACTCATTATTATTTTTTGTATTATTATGATCATTTTGAGGGGTGGCTCAAGAAGGTCAAGTCTTGTAGTTCAATTTTCCCTGATTCTGAGTCTATGTATAACTCCAAGATAATAGTTTAAGACACCTTTTCCCTTTCTCCTGATCTCAGGGAAGTCACAAAAGAGCCAGTTTTGGGTGAGCCACTATACATTGCTAGTGGTTCATGGGGGATCACCACTCATGAGAGGTCAGATATCACCCTCATTTTCTTTGAGATAAATTATATCATTTTGATTATTTCATTTCCTCTAATAGCATAGACTCTCAGTTAAAAGGAGGCTAAGTGACATCTGTTTGATGAATGGATGTTCATTTACCCTTATTGTACAACTCCTAGTTGGCAAACAAAAAGGAGATACCTAGGGTCTACATTGGTTTATGTTCTTAATATATTAAAGATGCCGTCATTGAGAAACCAACACAACAGTGTGTTCATTAACAAACACAGCATGGAGGTAGATGTAAGGGGGTGGAAAGAGGACCCTAATTATGCTCATGAATTCCTATTCTTTCCCACAAAGAGGGAGAAGACCCTGGTTCCCCAGCAGTAACAATGTCCTGCAGGGCTTTTATGAAGAATATATTTTCCCATTTGTCTGTGAGTCAGTATATAAGCTTGATCATTGTTGGCCAATAAACACAACATGAATTCCCAGAAGAAACCAACTAATAGGTACTTCTAGTGCAATTTTCTAGGCGTGTTAAATGAGGAAGTTGAAAAGTTGCCCATTATGAGGTGCCTTTGGAGAGCAGAGGGGTCTGCACACAGATCTGAAGCCAAGTCTGCCTTTTGATTTCAGTCCCATAAAAGAACACATATCCTATGATATTGCCCCTCTATACTAGAACATAAAAGTTTTTGCTTCAAAATTCCTTGAATACTCATCTGTATTATAATTTACTTTCTCTGCAGTTGCTAACTTCCTTTGCCTAGAAATAAAAAGCCATACTTGAATTATTTAAAATTTTAAAACCTGAATCTAAGTTTTAAACATCTATAATATTTCTGATGGTCAATAACAGCTGAGACAGATGCTGCTGCAAAGGTTGAAGACCATATCTCTCCTTAGAACCTGTACTCTTCTCTCAGTAAAGGCTTCACACAGAAAGTGGGAAAGTGTGACATGCAATAATGGAGATTTAATGTGTGTGCATGGCTAGAGTGTTTCTGGGTTATTATATTTTAACAAAAGTTAATGGCCAAGTAATGGAAATAATGAACTGGAGTGAGAAGCCAATAGGAATTTGATGAGCACACCAGGCTTGTGATAGTAAGTCAGAAAGGAAGAGCCCCATGCAGTCTCCATGCTGAGGACTCCGCAAGCACACTCATTTCAAGAGGGAAATGGAGAGGACTGATAAAGAAACCTAAGTAAATGGCTTCTGACAGACCTCAGTAATTATTTGTTAAAACACAGAGCTCACTTAATATGTGTATGGGGGGATTGGGGGAAGAAAGGGAATTAGGGAGAGAGGGGGAGGGGGAAATCTATTTTAAGTTACGATGGTTAATACTCTGCAATGATGGAGGAAATGAGAGGTAGGGACATATGCTTGTGTGTGCAAGTAAGTGTGCAAACGTGCATACACTTGTACATGTGGGGGGCAGAGATTGAAGTTAGATTTTTTTCCTTCCATATCTTCCACATTTTAAAGTATTTTGACATTTATTCATTTGCATTGTATTTGTAGTGTGAGGGAGTATGTTTGCAACAGTGCGTGTGTAGAGGAGTCTATTTTCTCCTTCTACCACATGAGGCGTGGGGATGGTACTTTTATTACCAGGCTTAATGGCATAACCTTTTACCTGCTGAGAAATCTCAAAGTCCCTCCACCTTTTTGACATAGGGTCTTTAACTGAATCTGGAGCTCACTAACTGGCCTGATTCTCTAGCCTGTGAGCTCCAGAAATCTCCTTGTCTCTGCTCACAAACTCTTCCAGCACTGAGGTCACAGGTATGCATAGGAGCCATGTTTTGATGACTGGGGAGCCATGCTGGAGATTTGAGCTCAGGTCTTTATGTCTGAATAGCAAGCACTTCACAAACTGAGCCATTTCCTTAACCCCTGTATTTCCCCTTGTAACTCCACACAAATAGCCAGTTACTTTATATAGATTAGAGAATTGATAAAAGGAGTGAAGATTTAGCCCTCTAGTATAGAAACCTTACCAAGTCCTAGCAGGTGGTATAGGCAAAGGAGAATAAGCAGTGATACAGGGATGGATCCCAGGAGGCTGGGATAAAAAACGAGTGTATCACACAAGTCACCAAAAGGAATTCTGTAGTAGCAGATTGACTCAAAGATCTTTTCTTTAGCTGGGGTATAATTTAGTAGGTAAAGACAGGTGTTTGAAAGTCTGATGACCTGAATACAACCACCAGGACTCACATGGTAGAATGAGAAAACAAACACACCCCCACAAGTTGTCTACTGATCACACACACACACACACACACACACACACACACACACACACAGTACAACAAATTTCTTAAATGTATTTTTCTCATAAATAGTAAAGAATTAGGAGACATATGGAAGTCTACCTATACTATTCGAAGAGAAACTGTTGTTATCACTTAAAAACCCACAGGTACAATGGTGGTGCCATCACTGCCTCTGTGTACTCTGCCTTTCCCCCCCATGCTTCTTCTTTCTCTGCTTTTTCTCTCCTTTCTTCCCTGGAGAGAACCACAATTCCCACATCTTGATAAGAATCACATATTAACTTGCTATATATCAGCCAACTTATTTTCTTTTTTTATCTTTCTTTTTTATTTTGTCATATTCCTTAAAATTTATAAAATATTGTAACAATAAAAATGAATATTATAAAAATTGTTTGATATAAAACAATCAATCGAACAGTCTTATGTAGATGTATATCTACAGCAATAATGAAAATACATACATTTTTCTCAATATAAATTTTAAATAACTCCAAACATATTAACTGTATATTTTAAAATAATATATCACTACTAGTAGTTTTTTAAATGAGCATAAATAGATAAAGACTTTTGGTTTGCTTGTTTGTTTGTTTGTCTTGTTTTTAGTAGAGCTTAAAATCTTGGCTCTTACAGTGGTACAAGACCAAAATAAGAACAATTTTTAGACATTGGAGTTCATTGTAATAAGACTGTACTTCAATGACCCTCATATGACCAAAGGATTTTAGCTCCATGGTAGCTAAGAATTGACAGTTCTGCTGCACCAAGGAATGAGTTGTAGGCATGATTTTTAGATACAGATTTTCTGCTATGGTCAAAGCTATTTGACTTGAGTGAGTGAATTTATTCTCACTTCCCGGAGAACAGGTTACATTTATTTAAGAAATGGTGTGTGTATTAAGATGGTCTGTCCATGAAGTCATTCACCAACTGTTTCAATGAACAATGGTTCTGCTTGGAGGATGGCACAGGCATTAGGTGAGGGTAAGAATCTGGTTCATTGGCTGTGATGATTTTGAAGCTTTCATCTCAGAGAAAAAGCAACTTATAAAGTTCTCTTCTTCAAACTTGATACCGAGTTACAAACATCAAACAAAACATTCAGTCTCACTCTTTGTTTTTCTCTTATAAGCCACCTCCCAAGTTAGTTGTCTATGTTTCTTTTGACTGTATAAATACTTTTAAAAGATGTAAGCTGTTCTGAAAACCATGGTATAGTGCAAAAACATCAAATAAACAATCTATTAATAGAGAGGCTAGGATAGCAGAAGCCTGATTTCAAGACCATTATATGGTACACAGAAAATATATCTGGATTGTACAATATTGGACCTATTTCTCCAATTACCAAATAGAGAGACCACTGGATTACAGCCAACAAATTTCTAATTCCTCATATTTTTGGATTTCAGTCGATTAGGATTATGTTGGTAATATTAATTTTCATATTAAGATATTAAGAAAAAGTAACTGTTTCTTCCTGTTATTTTTGTTATTAGAGGTGGAATTAGGTTTATGTGGGTTTGTTGAAAGATTACTTTCTTGCGTCTTCTAGGGTGTAGTTTTGCTCCTTATGTTGGTGTTTTCCATCTATTATCCTTTGTAAGGCTGGATTTGTGGAAAGATATTGTGTAAATTTTGTTTTGTCATGGAATATCTTGTTTTCTCTATCTATGGTAACTGAGAGTTTTGCTGGGTATAGTAGCCTTGGCTGGCATTTGTGTTGTCTTAGGGTCTATATGACATCTGCCCCAGATCTTCTACCTTTCATAGTCTCTGGTGAGAAGCCTGGTGTAATTCTGATAGGCCTGCCTTTATATGTTACTTGACATTTTTCCCTTACTGCTTTTAAAATTTTTTCTTTGTTTAGTGCATTTGATGTTTTGATTATTATATGATGGAAGGAATTTATTTTCTGGTCCAGTCTATTTGGAGTTCTGTAGGCTTCCTTTATGTTCATGGGCATCCCTTTCTTTAAGTTAGGGAAGTTTTCTTCTATAATTTTGTTGAAGATATTTACTGGCCCATTACATTGGGAGTCTTCACTCTCTTCTATACCTATTACCCTTAGATTTGGTCTTCTCATTGTGTCCTGGATTTCCTGAATGTTTTGAGTTAGGAGCTTTTTGCCTTTTGCCTTTTCTTTGACTGTTGTGTCAATGTTTTCTATGGTGTCTTCTGCCCATGAGATTCTCTCTTCTATCTCTTGTATTCTGTTGGTGATGCTTGCATCTATGACTCCTGATCTCTTTCCTAGGTTTTCTAACTCCAGGGTTGTCTCCCTTTCTGATTTCTTTATTGTTTCTATTTCCATTTTTAGATCCTGGATTGTTTTGTTCATTTCCTTCACCTGTTTGATTGTGTTTTCCTATAATTCTTTAAGAGATTTTTGTGTTTTCTCTTTAAGGGCTTCTAGCTGTTTACCTGTGTTCTCCTGTATTTCTTTGAGAGAGCTATTTATGTCCTTCTTAAAGTCCTGTATCATCATCATGAGAAGTGGTTTTAGATCTGAATCTTGCTTTTCCATTGTGATGGTGTGTCCAGGACTTAGTATGGCATGATAATTTGGTTGTGATGATGCCAAGTAACCTTGGATTCTGTTGCTTATGTTCTTATGCTTGCATCATCTGGTTATCTCTAGTGCTATCTACCCTTGCTGAATCTAACTGAGGCCTGTCCTTCCTGTGTTCCTGGTTGTGTCAGAACTCCTCAGAGTCAAGCTGTCTCAGTGATCCTGTGATTCTGGGATCCTGTGATCCTGGGCATGTTAGAGCACCTGGGTGTGGGGCTTCCTCTGGATGTTGTCCTTCCCAGCTTGTAGTCATATCAATCTCTCCTAACATCTCCTCTGGCGCAAAGCTTTCTTCTTTCTTCTTCCCAACTTATTTTCTATGTAGCATTTCATTCAGTTCTCAAAAGTCAACCAAGTTACTTGTTGCTTTCAAGGAGGATTATTTGTTTTATTTTATGTGTATGAGTATTTGCCTGTGTGTATGTAAGTGTACCACATATGAGCTTGGTACCAGCAGAAGTCAGAAGAGAGCACTAAATCACATAGAACTGGAGTTAAAGATGGTTATAAATCTCCACTCTCTATGGGTGTTAGAAAACAAATCTGGGCCCTCTGAAAGAGCACCCAGTGCTCTTAACTTCTAACACATCTCTCCAGCTTCCAGTGTTACAAGTTTTTAAAATGAAGTAGTTTTAAAATAGAGCCCTACAAACTGATGTATGCACAATGGAACTGACTTCTATTCTCTTACCCTGTAGTATTCTTCTGTTCAGGGTAGTAAAGTGTCTTTCAGTTGTGAGTGCCCCTGGCTTAAAAGCAGCCATCATCATTAAAAGTGACGCTGAAATAAATCAACTGAGTAGCAGTTGTCACTGACCAACCATTATGCTATAGAGATAAGCTTGAGGTCACAGACAGCAACTATGAAGTTTCCTAAGACTCACAATCCAACTCTTTTGTAGGTTTTAGGACCAAATGAATGATGCATTCTAGGAAGCAGTGTAGACTCTCTAATGTAACTTGTCCATTCATAATTGTGGCTTTTTGCTACTATGCCAACTTTGGTTTTGTTCTGGGGATTACACATATGCACGGGGCATCACTGTGTCATATCCCCAGTCATCTGTTTTAGTTTTGTTGTACTTTGATCACGGGCTCTCTGTGCTAGTAAGTAGCTGGGATCATAGGAGCCACCTGGCTCAGCTATATCTATCAGTCTCAGTGTGGGAAAGGTAGCTGTTTGTCTGAGAGCAGAACCAGTTTGTAGTTTGAAATATGTAGAATGGGAAAGATAGATATGGTCAATCTTGTTTTTCCTTGAATAAGGAAAACACAAACATTTCACTTTGCAGTCTCCTTTTTGAACAGCATTTAAATGAGAGGTACTGAAATTTGAAAATAAATGGGGTACCTGAGCTTGAGGTCAGTATCCATCTTATGACCTGAATACTTAGGGCTGTATTTCAAATCAGGTAGACACAGCTGGGAAACCCACAAACTGTGACTTTCAATTTCTAAAAAATACCAAGTTTATTTTGTTTATGTTACTGTAACAATCAACTCCTAATTCTGTTACTCTTGTTAGTACCTCTACTCTGGTAAAAACTGATGCCATCTAATTTTAAACTCACAGTGTGATATTGCTGAATAGCTGATGAGCACTCATGCGAACTGCAGTAAATAGGAGAAGGTTCCCAGGCTGCCTCAAAACAAAATAAAATAACACATTCAAAATAGAATAGCTTAAATGTTTTGATTCAGCCAAAGGAAAATGCTGATATAACAGTTTGTCATGTATTCCTACACAAGATAGAAGAATTCTCTGTGAAACCAAGAAGCTGATTCTGACTGCCCATACCCATGTGACCATCTGAGCTAAATAAGGAGGTCATCCCTGCCCAACCTGAACACAACATGAAGCAAGGCTCATCTGAGACTAGTTAGATCAGTTATCTTAGACTTGTTGAAATATCACTTTGCAAAGAAATTTCTCAAAAATTAAAAAAAAAATAAATCCAAAGTTACTTATGAGACTAGACACAGTGCTGTCTTGAATTATTGAAATGTACTGGTACTCACCTCTGCACATTCAGAACTAGTCAAGCTCCTTATTTTTATAGATAAGGTAAACACAAAAGTTGTTAGATAATAATATACGTTATTATGCTTCCATGGTAGATGTTTTAGCACATCCTAACCAGTACCTCTAACAGCACTGACTAATGACCAGTACAGTTTGGAATGTGCCAGAACAGCCCAGATAGAAGAGAGAGCGCAGTGGGGTAGATTCATTCTCATTGTTTGGATTTTTTTTTTTTTACTTTGTTTCTTGATTTCCAGAGACAAATGTCGATATGCTGAATATTCTTCTACATATTTCACATGCGATTGTTGCCACCAAAGGAAGCCTATTTTATTTTCACCCTCATGATTAAAAACCGAAAAGCAAACATTGACACAAACATTACATGGCACAAATTTGATCATAAAATGGCTATGCAGAAGACCCCAGAATATGTTCACATTATCTAAATATCAGCATCAAACAAAAACACAGACCATACAATGATCACATGTGGTCCACCGTAATGCAAAGCCAAAATGAAAAGCAAAACAAGCAAGTTTCACTTAAAATATAGAGAAATTCTCTCTAGGTACAAAGTAGTTGTTAGAGTGAAATAGACCTTCTTAGGATCAGATATAGAAGAAAAATCACATTTTAATTATTTTATGAAACATTTCATGATCTCTGCAAGACTTACATACTTCATGTGTGTCATCTGCAACCACTAAAACATGTGATTTTGTTTTCAGCAGAGGGAAGAAATATTTGGGGGAGGCAGGGTTCAAGGAAGAGGAGGGATCATGGAATATAGGTTAGTAGGAGAGCAAGAATGCAGCATAATGATGCATTTGTATGAAGAGATCTCAGAGAAGTCCATCACTGCATATGCTAACAAAAAGAAATTAATTTTAATGGTAAGAGATTGAACTGCAAAGTAAAGTTCTCACCTCTTGTTCCCCCTCATGGCCTTGTCTCCCTTCCTCCAGGAGATGGTTGGTTTTGGAGAGCCCTGGGGTTTGCACTCTATGAGCACTTCCTGGTCTTTGGTAACAATTATTGATTTCTTCACTTGATTCAGTTCAAAGGAGGGTGGTGAGGCTGTGGGAAAGAGAAGTGACTTCCTTCAGAGGCAACACTGAGAATTGAAGTTCATTCACCCACATGTGCAATTCCTTTCACTGGCACACATTTCTCTTAAAAAAAACTCACAAAAATATATGGCATTAGCACAAAATTTATTAATTAAGAAATATTTTAGTGATTATCTGTCTACTAGGAGTTAATGGTTTCAAATAACTTGGAGCTTACAAATAAAGAATACTTAGATAAAGCATTTTATTCATGATTACCAAGGTCAACTGTGGAAGACTAGGAGTCTCTTAGACATTGACTAGAAGGTCAGTCAAGAGACTCAACTTTGCTTTTCTGTGCAGTGATGGACTTAAATTCTAGGTGAGACAATTTTTGACTTCCATTTCCCAATTTAATTTAGCCCTTCTCATGTTACTTTAGAATCATACAGAGGTGACTGCAGTTTTCAAAGAAAAAAATTCTTTAAAGAAATGGAACTATATGACTTTTAACTCAAAATTTATTTCATTTGTCTCAATTCCTCATCTGAGTATCATCATTCATTAGGATTTACCATATTTATATTAAGATTCTTTTTTCTCTGAAATATACAAGTCTCCAGGATCTGAGTGATTGTTTATGCCAACTGAACCTTTGCATAATTCTCAACAGAATTTATGCTCATGTTAAATCCATACAGTACAGGACAGGGCAGCAATAAACTGAGATACACATTACAATTGAGGCCTGTCAAAATATTGATGAGGAACAGAGGGAGGCATGGGACGAATACAGGTAATGGCTTTGGTTGCCCCTGGGATTGACTCATAACCGATACTTTTGAAAGTATATCTATTGAATAGAAGGGTTTGAGACTATTTTTGGGAAAGCACTGAGATGACTAGTGGTCAACCTTTCAATTCTGAGACACTGAAACATGTGTTGACAAGAAAACACATTAATATTTGATTTATTAAGATGATGAAATTGTGATGGAATCCTGTATCTATTAGCTATAATTATTTTGTAATGTACAACAAGTTCAGTTGTAAATATTCATAACTGAGTATCTATGATATATTACATTTAGTTCGTATGTAAATGGTACATTTCCAGGTCCCAGAAACCATCCATTTTTCTGTAAATGTTATGTTTACAGAAGGTTCTGAAAATACATTGAGAAGATAGAGTGTTAAGATCACTTAAGTCTCTCTCTTTGTACTGCAGCCATCCCTGGATAACAATTAGGGCTTAGGGGCCCATCTCCATGTTACAGTGCAGATATCCCCAGTACACTCAGTATTACTCTGAGACGTCTGGGTGAAACCTTTCCTTCAGTATTCAGCAGTGGACTTAAGCTCCTGTCCAGGGTCTGATTTTAGGAAAGGTGGAGCTTTGAATGCTTGCCCTCTGGGCCCCAGAGTGGCTTTTTCTCTCCAATGCAGATAGCTATGAGCTGGGGGCTATTCCCTTTGGTATTTCTATTCTGAAGTGTCAATTACAGAATGGCAATTAGAACTGCTTAGGAAACCATTAACATTTCTATGGGAATAGGACTAGCTGGCCAAATAAAGGATTCTTGTCTTTTCAGCTTTGTCAATGTGAATCAGCCTAGAGTTCCAAAAGAGGAAAACCCGGAGAGACGAGAGACGATTGGGCTGTACATGTGAGTGTGGGATTGTTGTGATTATTAGATGATATAAGAGGGCCCGGCTCACTGTGGTGGCACCATTCCTAGGCTGATGCTTCTGTGCTGTATAAGAAAGCTAACTAAGCATAAGCCTGTTGGAGCTAGTATGAAGCATCATGGTTCCATAGTTTCTGCTTCAAGTTCTTGCTTGAGTTCCTTCCCTGATGGACTGTGACCAGGAAGTGTAAGACAAATAAACTTTGCTCACTTAAGCTGTTGTGTTAGGGAATTTAAACACAGCAAAAGAATGGAACTGAGTACTGCCCCCTACACACCCTCTGGGGTTTCTCCTGTGAAAATTAACATATTCTCTTACATGATTTTATTCTCTGCCATAGCAAAGACATATCTTATCAGCCATTTATGATGAATTCATGCACATAAACATGATGGGAGAAATTGCAGAAGGAATATCAATGTGATATAGTGCTTCTTTTCAAGCTCTAAAGTGGGTTTTAGAATCGCATCATAAAACATCAGCATAGTTGGAATAAGGGAGGAAAAGAAAGCCAAACTTCTTTCTTCTTTATTTGCCAAAAAACTGCATACCTAGAATCTTCAGCTCAGCGCTCGCATAAATAGCTCCATATTTATTCTCAGCCAAACACTGATACATCCCAGCATCTGATTGATTCACACTATGGATCGCCAATACTCCATTAACTGTGTCCACTCTGCTCTGTAATGGCATAAAAAGAAATGAGACCTAAAAAGCAAATAACTAAAGTGAACCATCACTTAAAAATCTCAGAGACTACCCAAAGGGGGGGTCTCTAGTTAACATACTTAACATCATTCTGTAACTTAATTACTTAATATATATTGACTTTCTGAGATCAATTATGATTTCCAGTTGCCTTTTGGTAATCAATTATGATTTATTGCTCAGTGTTTTTGATTCTTGTCTGAGACATCTTTGTTTGGTAGGTTAGTTAGTTGAATCGAAAAGAAGAAACAAGAAAGACAGGGTTAATAGGCATTGCTTTCATGCAGCAGAAATAGAAAATGGGCCCAGTCAGGAAAGGATAAAGAGCATGGAGTATAACAGAGGTAAGTTACACCCCAGCTCATGACTATGGTCCCTGTGTCCATCTGACCAGAGGTGTGACTCTTCTCTTACTTCTCAACAAGCTAACACAGATCACCAACAGCAACAACTATCGTGGAGTTAGGTTATATACACAGTTATCAGCTGAGATATACACACTTTAGTATTATGTGGAAGTTTTGATAAAAGACAGATCAGATATGTATAAAGTGAGGAAAAAGTACATATTAAACAAATTTTACTATTAAAATTTTAAAAACAGAGATATATTGGACTTAACATCAAGGGCCTCTTTAAGTTTTAACATCTTCATGAACCAGGATTCCATTATTAATATAGACACTAGGTAATTTGACACCATTTTCAAAATAAACTTACTCACTCAGCAAAGACAATATCTGGTAGAGGGATTTGTGTAATCTGGATGTTGGGACTAAACTATGTGAGCATCAGTGGTCCCGAGAGGAATCCCTAAGAAGGTCAGAGGAAGAGCTTGTGAACTGAAATCTAAGTTTGCTTTCATGGCTTTGTATGTGGATCTGGCTTTTGGTGTAGCTGCATTCTCTTTAGCTTTAACTGGCTTCAGAGGAAGACAATGTCAGAACTTGAAACTACAGGAAAGGTATGACTTTAAAAAGGAAGAAGCTGAGGCCCTGCATGGTAAATAGTACACGAGTCAACATGGTACCATCCTGCCTGCCTGGGCAAGATTGTACACTCAGTCTAAACTGTCTACAGAGTCCTTCTTTTCTTGTCATAAACAGTGATCTATTTCTCCTCTGATCACCTTCTTATGAAGGCCACAACCAAGGGAGAGAGCTATTAAAATTAACATTCTTATGATACAATTAAAAAGTAATCAATGTAAATCTGTCATACAGGAAATGGTTTTAAAAGTATGCAATTGATTTATTGAAAAGACCTTTGTTAAATTTGAATATCATGAAAAGACCCTTCCCAGGACACCAGCTCACAGGGTATTACAATTTTATTCTAGTTTTTTTTTTTCATTTAGAAACACAAACCCAAGTTATCTTGTGCTCCAGATCAGTTTAATCACTTACATAGCAGGGGCCATGAATTAAATGATGTCTAAAGGTCAGCTAGAAATGGCAGCAAGTCTGTCATGATTGAAAATATTTGTCTATGGATTTATAGGCTTTTAATAACGTTTGTGTAATATAATTACTCTAAGAGGGAATCAGATAATTAAAATACTAAATGATTTTTATATGTTACATATATATTTATACATACACATTTATATATATATATATATTTATATATATATATATATATATATATATATATATATATATATATATATATATATATATATATATATATATATATATATATATATATATATATGAAGGCCAATGAGGACCATTTTGTGCTCCATGCTATGTATCCATGCTAGTTTTATGCTAACTTGACACTCGCTGAATCATCAGAAAGGTGGGACCATATTGGAGAAAACACCTACAGAATTGTCCGCAAGCCTGTTAGGAATTGTCTTAATCAGAGATTGATAGGAAGGAGCCTAGTCCATTGTGGGTGGTGCCACCTCTGGGCTGGTGGTCCTGGGTTCTATTTGAAAGCAGGCTGAGGAAGCCAAGAGGAGCAACCCAGTAAACAGCACCCCTTCAGGGCTCCCGCATCAGCGCATCAGCGCATCAGCGCATCAGCTCCTGCCTCTAGGTTCCAGCCCTACTTGAGTTCCTGCCCTCACTGCTTTTGATAATGGACTGTTATATGGTTACTTTTGGTTATGGTCTCAGAAATAATAACCATTGTAGACATGAGCTTTTCTATGTAGCCTCTTTGTTCCCAGAATAATGATTCTGAGGCTTAATTATTTATGAATAAATGCTTAGGCCATAAGCTTGGACTTGTTCCCTGGCTAGCTCATGGCAGATGTCTAGTTACCTCTCCTAGTTTCATATGGCTGACTTTTCAGAGTCCCACCTGATTCTTTCCCAGAATTCCCCTCTCTCTGCCAGATGTCCCACATCCTAATACTGCCTCAGCTAATAGGCTATCAGCATTTTGTAAACACATGATGATTCCACACAGTATATAACTGATCCTCTCTACAAACCCTAATGTACATACCAGGGTATGTAAGTTGCTAGGCAGAAGTTCTGAATTCCCCACGTACCTGCGGCAGGAGGGGTGCTCCGTTCTTCAGCCAGCGGTATGTGGGCCTGGGCTTTCCAGTAGCCTTGCATTCCCACTGCAGTGGACTCCCACTGTCTAGCTGGGTATCATTCAGTTTCTGTACCCAGTGTGGGTATGCTGTGAGCATTTAGACAAGAAAGAAAAGCAAGCTCAGTCCTTTCGCATTTGACACATTTAACCTTCACAGGTAAAATGTGAAGAAAATCAACTGTATTTCTATAGATTTAGTTCTTATGTATAGTGCTTATGTAACCACAGGGGAGTACTTACTACACAGGAGAGCATATCACTACATAGGGGAGCACATCACTATTACACAGCAGCCTACACAATTATTACACATGGAGCATGTCATTATTATACAGAGGAGCACATCATTATTATTCAGGGGTTATATCATTATTACACAGGAGAGCACATCATTATACAGGGGGCATGTCATTATTACATAAGGTAACACACCATTATTACACACCAGAGAATGTCATTGTTGCACAGGGAGCATGTCATTATTATAAGGGGGTGTCATTATTATACAGGGGAACACATTATTTTTTTCTTTTCTTTTCTTTTTCTTTCCTTTCTTTGTGTAGCCTGCACTGTCCTAGAACTAGCTCTGTAGAGCAGACCAGCCTCAACCTTACAGAGATCCTCCTGTATCTGAAGTGTTGGTCACCAGTGCCCAGTTTAGGTACATATCATCACACATGGGAGCATGTCATTACACACGAAACTGTTTCCCAAACAACAAATAGGACATTATGAGTATTTTGATTACTGAAAGTTTCTCTGTAAACGTAAATTACAACTTAAACATCACACACACACACACACGTTAAAGCAATTGGTTTGCTTCTCTTCAGGGCTTACACTGTAGGGAGTCAGTCATTTAAAAGAATAACTCCTGTGGACAGCAGCATATAACACGTCCTGTGAATGGTTGCTCTGATGTGTGTCTACATGTCTGTGTATGTGTACATGTCTATGTATGTGTACATGAGAATGATTTTTGGAGAACTAATATTTGAATGTGAATTTTACTTAGCATATTTTTTTTCAGCATTTAATCAAGCTCCTTCAAGTGAAGAAAGTTTCAGAATGGTAACGTAAAGATTTCATTATCATTAAACATTGTGGGACATATATAGAATGTACAAAATAAATGTCTAAATGTCTTTTTTTCACTGACTTACTTGTAAATAAAAGTATGTTAAAGAAAATAATTGTGTTTTCATATCATTTGTTTAACAGTCAAAGCAGGGGCATTTCATTCTGAAACTCCCAGTGCGAAGCTGAGCAGTGTGATCAGCATTAGACAGCAACATCTGTGCCACATAGGAAAAAAGCAACTCTGCACCTTGGGTGTGACTGCCTCTGTCCTCAGATGTTCTTCCCAGTGAATGGATATAAGTTGCTTGGCAACTGACTTAAAAGAAAGGATTTCTAAGTGCCACACAAATATGCACATATGTATAAACACACACATAAACACAAAGAAAATGTGGGTTATGGATGATGTTAAAAATGAAGATTAAACTCCATGTTTCAAAAGTACATTTTACTCAACACCTAAACATCATGGTATTTATGAGTTATCATCTGTGACTGTGCATGATGTGCATGGAGCTACAAGGTCATCTCAGCTTCCATGGCACTCTTCTTGTTGTTATCCTTCACTTTAACATTGCATCATATTTCCTAAACTGCCAACTGTGCATTAATTCCATGCACAAAGTGATGAGAGATGCAGTGAAATGGAACAGAAGATAGTTTTAGAAACCCACACTAGATTGCAGCCTGAAAGTATTTCAGTGCAGCATCCTGGGAGAGTCCAGGTAATATAACATCAGAGACACACAGTTCCCTTTGAGTTTTGCTTTAGCAGCAGAATGCAGTTATCTATGGGAAGGAGGTGGCTTTAACTTCTAAATAGTTACACAGGGTCGGCACACACCACAACTTGGTCTTCATGGTGGGGAATTGTTCACTTATCTAGAAAATGAAAATGTAGGCCAGTGACATGGCTTAAGAGGGATAGATGCTTATCCCACACCTGAGTTCAGCCTCTGTGATCACAAGGTAGAAGAGATACCTTCTGCAAATTATCTTCTCACATCCACATGTATTATATCATGTGCATGTGCACACACGTGCACACACATGCTTGCACACATAAAACATACCACACATACACACAGACATATACACACATCACACATGTGCACCCATGCATACACATACACACACACACACACACACATATATATATATATATATATATATATATATATCACAAACAAATACATACAAACACTCCCATACACATACACATGCACACAAATAAACACACCTTTATATATGTAAACATACCTATACATAAACTTAAGTGAGAAAAAAAATCCCAGGTTAGGTTGAATTTTCAATAAACTTTGTAACTTTCATCTAGCTTATGTTGGACCACGTCTTTCAGGGCTTAGAAAACTGAGGAGACATATGGTCTTTGAAGTGGAAAACTGTTAGAACCTCGCCAGATGCACTGTATCCTGGCAGCTACTTATGTGATACATTTGGGCTTCAGAACCATCTCCGAGTTCCATCTTGTGATACGGGAAGCAGATGTGCATAGAGCAAGCCATGCTCATTACCTCTCATCGTTGGGAACTCTGTAAGTCTCTCCTGACATATGCTAAGTATTATTGGCTGCTTCTCTGTTCCTGTATCTTAAGTATTGAGGACTCAACACATTTTACCGACATAGATCAATTTTAGTGTTATGGCTCTCAGCTGTAAGCCAGAGAAAGCTCATGTGCAGTACTAGATGATATAGTTGGGGGTGAACATAGGTTCAAGCCCTACTCTTTAGTGCCTTTGCTGTAATCTATAACTGGAAATGAATTTCTTTAATGAGCCTCATTTGTAAGCTGAAGATGATAATTCCTATTTCAGTGGACTTCTATGATGATTGAACATAATAAATAGTGATTGATTCTCTGCCACAATCCATCACCCATACATAACTTCAACTTTACTTTTTAGCAAATGTGAACACATATATGGCATCATTTTCAGAGTAATAGATTCAAGACAAGAAAATGTTTCCTCAATGAAACAATCATGGTATCATGGATGATTTTAAGAACTGGGAATCTGTAAGCTTATAAAATTTTCTAAGGTGAATCTATGTGTAGTTTTAGTATGGTAAAATACTCTTGAAAATTCAAACATGGAAAAACACAATTTTGAAGAATAAGAATAATTGCAAGAGCTTTAATGTGTCAGTTATCCTCGGAAGCTGGATGACACAGACAATAGGAATCATCTTCCTCTTACTAGAGTTAACAAGGATGGAGATGGGAGATGAACCTCCGACATCCACTCCAGACTGGATTCTGTTTTTTGTTGTTTGCTTGGTTGGTTGGTTGGTTGGTTGTAACTTTTAAATCTCAATTTATTATTTTTATGAGGGTGGAAGTTTAATCCAATACTGTACATCTGTTAAAATAAGCTTTATTTGATAGTTCATTTATTTATTTAACCAAAGCTAAAAGCTCACTGTCTGCTGCTCACTTCTCACAATTCTTTACACATCTCATACTGTGCAAATATAGTACAGGGAAACAATGGTAAGAGAAAGGTTTGTGTAACCTTTAGTCCAGATAGAACTCCTCCTACCCTTCACCCCACTTTCCCTGCTGGTGCCTTCAGGCCCACCATAGCTCCCCTTCCCTGTTCTTAAGAGAATGCGTTTTCTTGTACTCTTAACACCATTTCCTTAAAACCCCTTCTATTTGTTATTTTGGTTTTTTTTGTTGTTGTTTTGTTTTGCTTTTGGTCACATGGCTGTTTTCTAGCATCCTACATTCTATCCACACTTCCACCAAAGCACAGCACATGCTTCCAACTCAACTTAGTAATAATTTCTTAATCTCTAGTGATAGGATACCCTTGTTCTTAAGCGCCTCTCAGGTTAATGTGTGAAACCATGGCAATGTACAGCCTAGAGCATAAGCTCTCTTGTGAAGCCCTGACAATGTACAGCCTAGAGCATAAGCTCTCTCGTGAAGCCCTGGCAGTGTGCAGCCTCAAACAGAAGATCTCAGTGACTAGTTGTCAGGAGTCACTGCTCAGTCTCTCCATCAACTTGCTGCATGCTGAATCCTGCAGAGTGATGTTATATAAAGGCAATAAGCATTATAATAAGATAGATTTATAATAAAAATTATCCACTTCTTCCTGAACAGCATGCTTAGTTCTAGAAAGAAAGATAGAAAATAATCTCAAAAGGGTTAGCTTGAAAATGCATATAATTAAATTGTAGATATTAAAACATATTAAAATCAATGAAGATGCTGCTCAGGGCCTTAGTGAAAGTATATATACTCTTTGTTATCTGCACCAGCAGTGCAACTGACCTCTCTGGGCTATTTGAAATAGTACAACATCCCTCTATCCTAAGCACCCTGGCTACAGATACATTAAATTCCATGCAAGCCTAAACCATAGTGTACTAGATGGTCTTGTGTGTCAACTTGACATAGGCTGGAGTTATCACAGAGAAGGGAGCTACCCAGCTGTGGGGTATTTTCTCAATTAGTGATCAAGGGGGTAGGGCCTCTTGTGGGTGGTGCCATCCCTGGGCTGGAAGTCTTGGGTTCTATAAGAGAGCAGGCTGAGCAAGCCAGGGGAAGCAAGCCAGCAAGGAACATCCCTCCATGGCCTCTGTGCCAGCTCCTGCTTCCTGACCTGCTTGAGTTCCAGTCCTGACTTCCTCTGGTGATCAACAGCAATGTGGAAGTATAAGCTCAATAAACCCTTTCCTCCCCAACTTGCTTCTTGGTCATGATGTTTGTGCAGGAATAGAAACCCTGACTAAGACAAATTGGTACCAGCATAGTGGGGTATTCCTGTGACAACCTGACCATGTTTTGGGGAGGACTGTGGAACTTTGGAACTTTGAGCTAGAAGAGCCACTGGTTGTTAAGAACTCTGTGGGATGTTCTGTAGGAGCTTGGAAGATCATGTTGAGAACAGTGCAGAGATAGAGGCCTGGCTTGTGAAATTTCAGAGGGAAGATTAAAGACTCTTATCAGGGCCATGTTGTTTTGATTGTGAAGATTCTGTGGTTTTGGTTAGCTGGGGCTGAAGTATCAGCTGTGATTAACAAGTTACCAGAACTACGAAAGTGAAAACTTTGCATTACTGGGACTATTGATGCTGGTTAGCTGGAGCTAAGAAATTAGCGGTGATTAAGAAGAAACCAGCATTAGTGAGGTGACATCTTCTGGGAAGTGTTTTCTGAGAGCACAGAGGCTATGCTCCAGAGATAGCCAAGGTTGTACCTTGTGCTGCAGCAGGACTTGGTAATGTGTAAGAGTCACCCAGGTGTACTGGTTTTGCAGGCATGAAGGGGTCATGAAGAGCAGTTGAGGCTTAGCACAGTGAGAGGCCATGGAAGGCCATTGGTGAAGGTGTAACCTCAGTTTGCAATTGATGGCCCAGGACTGGAGGGGTCATGCAAAGGAGTTGAGGCTTGGCACCATGAAGAGAGTCTATGAGAGGCTATTGGTGAAGCCTAGTTACAAAAGAAGACAGTGTTTTAAAGATGCCAGTACCATGAATGACCACCAAGAACAGCAGCAGCAGTGGAGTACAGGCATCTGGAGCCTAGAAGACCAGGTGTGTGCTATAAAGGGCAGAGCTGGAGAAGTGACCCAAGCCCTTGGAGGAAGCCTGAAGATCATGAATGGATCCCAGACATTGGACGGTTGGATTTTGATTTTTGCTTTTGATTGTGAATATGCCCTGATATTTTTCCCTCTTGAAGGAAAAAAGTATTTTAGTGGAGCCCACAGTTAAGAGACCTTGAATTTTAAAAGATATTGGACATTTTAAATGGATTGAACTTTTAATATGTAAAGACTGTGGGACTTTAGATCTTGGGGGTGAATAAGAAAGTAAGGGTTGAGGCTTAATAGTGATGTGTTTGTGTGCCAAGTCAAATTGTACTGGCTGGTTTTATATGTCAACTTGACACAGGCTGGAGTTTTCACAGAGAAGGGAGCTTCAGCTGGGGAAGTGCCTCCATGAGACCCAGCTGTGGGGCATTTTCTCAATTAGTGATCAAGGGGTAGGGCCCCTTGTGGGTGGTGCCATCCCTGGGCTGGGAAGTCTTGGGTTCTACAAGAGAGCAGGCTGAGCAAGCCAGTAAGAAACATCTCTCTATGGCCTCTGCATCAGCTCTTGCTTCCTGACCTGCTTGAGTTCCAGTCCTGACTTCCTCTGGTGATCAACAGCAATGTGGAAGTAAGCTGAATAAACTCTTTCCTCCCCAACTTGCTCCTTGGTCATGACGTTTGTGCAGGAATAGAACCCTGACTAAGACACATAGATACAATATAGTGATTGTCAACCCCAATCACTATATTGGGGCACTGGCTGGGGCACATGCTACATCTCTATATATACTATGCTTTCTCTACTCAGAATGCCTCACTCCCTAAGCCCCCCTTAGAGCTGCTTAAGTTATGGCTGCCATTTTGCTGTCTTTCTTCTGCTGCCTTTCCGTCCTTCTAACTTCCATCAGTTGTCCCTCCCTCCCTCTCTCTCCTTTCTCCTTCCTTCTTTTGTTCCTCATGAACCTCTTTCTTGTTCGATTTGTTCCTTTCATTTTAAATTGAGACTGATAACAAGTATGATTCTGTTTAATGTGGGGTGCAACTTTTTCTATGACAGTTAAAATCTAGGCTTTTGGATAAATCATCAGAAGCTAGAGGTGTCAAAAAATTAACCCATAAATCTATGTACATGATGCCACAGGACATCTACCTGAACTATTATGCTATTTATTCTGAACTTCACACCACTCCCCAAATATAGAATTTTCATTTTTACTATTTTTTCTTGAATTCTATAGTTTTAACCTATTTACACAACATTCACAAACTTACCTTTCTTTTACCTATTATTTAACAACATGGGTCTCTTCATGTTATATTCTCTGTTACATTATACTTTAATACCAATGCTGTTATAAAAACAAACTAACTGCCTGCTATCAATGATAGATCTAATTCTTTGACAAAATGGGCAGCTTCAGAATGCAGCTTTGCTGTCTCATAGGCAGACCTGAAGTGCAGAGCTTCTGTATGGCCCCTGCTACTCAAAATGGAGCCCAAATAAATCTACAAATACAGGAAACTAGTCAAGATCATGACACCCGTGAGGTTAGCACAGGGGGCTTTCCCAAAGCCTACATATAGAAATGGCTACCAGACTGCTGCATTGATGGGGAGGCCTGGAACACTTAGCAGTTGGGATCTATTTGAAGGTAGTCAGTGCACTAGGGGTGTGTCCTAATGGGGCTCAAGCCCCATCCCCCTTATTTTCTGTCTGTTTTCCAGATGTAATAAGGTGAACATTTTCTCTGTGATGTGAAATCTCACAGCATGTGTCAAGAATGAGCCACCCTGAACTGAAACCAGTAAAACCATGAGCCAGCACTAACTGTAGTTCTTTTCAAGAGAATTGATGATCTCAGGTGTTTTGCCTTAGTAATGGAAGGCTTATTAATATGTGTACTTGTTATTAGTCAAATATAAATGTGCATAAATAACCTATACTTACGTTAATAGGTGCGTCCAACAGTCTGTAATCTTCTGACACTGTGTGCATACTACAGACCTCTCAGTGGTGGGAAGGGGTAGCTTTTTTCCCAGATGTTTTTGTGCCTTCAGCCATTCAAGGTTCTGATGGTTTTTTAAGGTCTAACCAGAGTTTTCAGGACAGAATGAACCTTGAACCCTCAGGACCCTTTGTGAATTTTCAGTTCGAATTTGAGGTTCATTTTTTCCAAATTCAATGCTTTATTGATAGAATGTGGATGAGTGAAGGAAGAAAAACAGAAGGATGAAAAAAGAATGGAAGGGAGAAATAGAGGGAGAGATGAATAGAGGGAGGGATGGACAGAGCAAGGGAGAATGGAAGGAGGGAAGGAGAGAAGGAAGGAAGTGTTCATGGTATAATCTGCCTAAGAGTTGAATTCCAGGAGTTACTGTGCTTATAGAATGGTTGATTTTAGTTCACAGCATTTCAGAATATTCTTTTGCAACCCCTTCACAGGATATTAGGTTTGCAGGAGAGACAGTTTTGAGATGTAATGAGAGTTAGATATCATGGATGGATCAGCTATGTGCATATTCCAAGCCTGTTCACTCTCCTCACTGACCTTCCTTTTCTGTGCTCCTTCTCTGTTTGGTGTCTTCAACCGAGACATGAGCACATTATCACTCCCCTCTCCGTGTAGGAAAATGTGAAAAGCAGATGTGTGTGACACTTGGGCCCCAATGTGAGATTGCAAGAACGTCTGAACTCCTTCACCCCACTTCTTATTCATCACCTGGTTGGCTGACTGTCATTTTTGGAAAACAAACATGCACAAGTTGCAGGAGCTATTTGTCATACAGACGTATTAGCTCAGGCCAGAGCTCAGCAAACTTTTGTGAAGTGCTTGATAGCAAATATTTTAGTCTCTGCAACTCAGCGGGTCCCTGTCTCCATTTAATTCTTCCAGAGCCAAGCAAAAGCTGAAGCAGAACATTTATAAACAAATGGATATTTACCTAAATCAGCAGCTATGCAAGATTTGGTGCATGGGCAAAAAAATTTGACCCCTGAGTTGAGGCAAAAGCTGAAATAAGTAAATATCACTTATAAATAAAAATTGAATTTATCAGCTGTTAGTTTGATGCAAACATTTCATTTTTATGGTTATACACTCCCAGTCATCTACAAAATGGCTGAAAATTCTTTATTTTTCTTTAAAATATTTTCTGTGTAGATTCATTTTAATTTCCTATACCAGCGAAATATACTTTTAAGTTATTATTTGAAGTTTCAGTGTAAGATGAACAATACTTGGTTCACCTTGCATTTTTTATTTCATCCTTGGGAGAAAAGCTTTGTGCTTTTCTGAGACACTTACTGTATATTTGAAGCTGTCCACGAAAGGAGTTTTTTCCACGGGAGTTTTCAGCTGTGCATTCATATATTCCAGCATCATCCAGTTGCAGGTTTGGAATCTCCAGCACTGCCTGGGATTTCCGCAGTCTGGACTTACTGGGGATGTAACCGTTAACCTTCATCCAAGTGATTGTTGGAACAGGGCTACAACGGGGAACAAAGGTTCTGTTAATATCCCTTCCACTATTAGAAACATGGATTCAGTTATCTGGTAATTTAAGCACTCAATAGGCTGAGCACAATAAAATGTAATCACAATTAGGGCCAAGTGCCAGCAGATACAAGTTGCTTTTCACATGGCTGTTATATGATCAGAGAATCATGTCTTTCTCGCTCAGATTGCACGAAAGCCTTTCGAAGCCCTCTAGTATTTTGTAAATCTAAACAATTTATTTGTAGGTAACAAATGTACTTTGATGAAGTAGCTAACAGTTTCAGATCAAGAGTCAAACAAGACTTGGGAATTAAAAGGAGGAAACTTTTCTGCCCTCACCTGGAGCAATTCTGTTTCCTGTAGCAACAGTTTGTAAAACATCATCCACCTGATGCTTGTAACATGTTTCTACCCACAATGAGCCATTCAGATTTTTTTAAATATCAAACATTTATATTTTCTATTTAATACCAAAGGTTTTATTCACTAAATATTAGCTTTCCTTTTCTCATTCATAGATGTATATAACTCCATTATATGAAAACATGGGTCCACTGCTCCTCATAAGTCAGGGTTCAGGAGAGCACTGGGCTGCTTTCATTTGATGCTTTTTGTCATATGGAGGTGCTGAAGCATTGCAGGGTTGCTGTCATGGTTGCAGGAGATAGTCACAAAAGCTAGATTAATAGATCAAAGGGCATGCCCACTTTTTTATTTTAGTCAGTACTGGAAAACTGCTTTCTCACAATACAGTGATGGCACCTATACCTACCAGTAATATATGATATCACTTTTCTGTATCCTTGTCAGGACTGTGTGACATTAATTTACAAAAACTGAACAGGATCAAACCAGACAAAAATCCAGCATTAAGAAAAAGTAGACAAAAGGTGTATTTCTAACAAAGAAGCTATATTAATTTTCACTGGCAAGAGACTATCAGTTTTCTCAAATGGGGTGTGCACACTCCAGTGCTTGCTCCATGACCAGAAGTAGTTGGCCAACACAAAAGGACCTCTGTTTTTTTTTTTTTTTATCATATTTTATCTCACTGCATTTTTTAGTTTGTTTCTTTGACTTCTTTTTTGAGTGAGGGTGAGAGAGAGAGAGAGAGAGAGAGAGAGAGAGAGAGAGAGAGAACAACAGAGAAAGAGATAATCAGAAAGAAACAGAGAGAGACACAGGGAGAGAGAGACAAAGAGAAACAGAGACAGAGGAGAGAAAGATACAGGTGTGTAGGAATGTAGGGGATCTGGAGCAGCTGGGTGAGAAAAAATAATATGATTAAAATATATTGTATAAAATATTTAAATAGCAAAAAATATTTAAATAGCATTTGTTTCTTGGGAAAAGTTTCTTATAGGTTTTGTTTATAAACTAATTTGTTTCAGTTTTTCTTTTTGGTCTGAAAAGAAAACACCATTAAATTGTACATATACATTACTTAAAATTAGTCTTTAATATTGTTTACTTTTAGCCCATTGTTTAAAAAATAAAAGTTTAAATTTTGTTTCCAATGTACTCATTAGGGTACATACATATACACTTATGTGTAATACATATATATATATATATATATATTTACACACATATATACCTATATATTATAATTATCAACAATTAATGAAGAGATAATGAATGTGGGACTGATGTGGGTACACTGCTCATTGTATAGAATTAAAAAAAAACTATTAAATAGAATTTGTCATCAAACATTCTCCCTGTCTCAATGTTATCATATGATGGTTTCTAAGATGGATTTTAGAAGGACATTTTCTGTAGGCTATGGTTTCTTTGTTGTTGTTTTTGTTTGTTTCTTTGTTTTAAATTCTGAACTTGTTCTTGTTTAGGAAATGATTTCAAAACTAAGTTTAGGTCAATATTTTTACAGATTTTTATGGAAATTTAAAAACTGTACTATAGCATTTTGCAATCATGCAACTGAACTCTAGCACTACTCTCATGTGATATAGGAAAGGTATTGACAACTCCAGCACTACTAATGATGCTCTCTGGTTGACAATGGCTGACTACCTGTTTGCCTTCTCTAGTGCAAGCTCATGCGCTGGAATCTGCTTCATATTCAGATGCATTTCCTTGACTTACCTCTTAACATCTACACATGTTACACTTTTCAATGGAGCCTATGTATTTCCTAATTTTCTTTCTCACAACCTCCTTCCACTATCCTCAGACCCAGAAACACACTTCCTCCTGTTTCTTGTCCTCTTCCCTAGCCCAGCTCTAGATTGTATAGCAAGGTAGATGAGGATGTTCCCCCACTCATGTAAATAACAAGGCATTTTGCATCCTAAATGAATGACCCTAACATTCTGCTCTGGATTATAAATGGTGACTATAGAGACCTTTTAGAAAAAGGAAATACCAAGGTATTTTATATTATTTGTGACAATTGTGAAGGGTGTCATTTCCCTAATGTCTTTCTCAGCCTGTTTATCTTTTGAGTAGAGGAAGGCTACTGATTTGTTTGAGTTAATTTTATATCCAACCACTTTGCTGACGTTCTTTATCAGGTTTAAGAGACCTCTGGTGTAATTTTTGAGGTCACTTAAGTATACTATCATATCATTTGCAAATAGTGATATTTTGAGTTCTTCCTTTCTAATTCATATCCGTTTGACCTCCTTTTGTTGTCTAATTGCTCTGGCTAGGACTTCAAGTACTATATTGAACAGATAGCACTATATTGAATAGAGAGTGAGCAGCCTTGTCTAGTCCTTGATTTTAATGGGATTATTTCAAGTTTCCCTCCATTTAGTTTGATGTTGGCTACTGGTTTGCTGTATATTGCTTTTACTATATTTAGATATGGGATTTGAATCCCTGATCGTTCCAAGAATTTTACCATGAAGGGATGTTGAATTTTGTCAATGATTCCTTGGTATGACTCTAGGCACACAAATGAAAGATCTGTATGACAAAAACTTCAAGTCTCTGAAGAAAGAAATCGAAGAAAATCTCGGAAGATATAAAGATATACCATATTCATGGATTGGCAGGATTGATATAGTAAAAATGGCCATCTGGCCAAAAGTGATCTACAGATTCAATGCAATCCAAAATTCAAACTCAATTCTTCATATAGTTAGAATGAGCAACTTGCAGATTCATTTGGAATAACAAATAACCCAGGATAGCAAAAACTATTCTCAACAATAAAAGAACTTCTGGGGGAATCACCATCCCTGACCTCAAACTGTATTACAAAGCAATAGTGAGAAAAACTGCATGGTATTGGTACAGAGATAGGCAGGTAGATCAGTGTAATTGAAGTAAAGACCCAAAAATGAACCCACATACCTATGGTCACTTGATCTTTGACAAAGGAGCTAAAACCATCCAGTGGGAAAAGGATAGCATTTTCAACAAATGGTGCTGGTTCAACTGGTGGTCAACATGTAGAAGAATGCAAATCAATCCATTCTTATCTCCTTGTACAATGCTCAAGTCCAAGTGGATCAAGGACCTCTAAATAAAACCAGATACACTGAAACTAATAGAAAAGAAAATGGGAAAGAGCCTTGAACACATGGACACGGGGGAAATTTTCTGGAACAGAATTCCATTGACTTATGCTGTAAGATCAACAAAAGACAAATGGGACTTCATAAAGTTGCAAAGCATATGTAAGGCAAAGGACACTGTCAATAGGACAAAATGTCAACCAACAGATTGGGAAAAAATCTTTACCAATCCTATATCTGATAGAGGGCTAATATCCAATATATACAAAGAATTCAAGAAGTTAGACTCCTGAGAACCAAATAACCCTATTAATAATGGGATACAGAAATAAACAAAGAATTCTCAACTGACAAATATCAAATGGCCAAAAAGCACCTAAAGAAATATTCAACACCATTAGTCACCAAGGAAACAAATCAAAAGAACCCTGAGATTTTACCTCACACCAGTCAGAATGGCTAAGATCAAAAACTCAGGTAATAGCAGATGCTGGTAAGGATGTAGAAAAAGAACACTCCTTCATTGTTGGTGGGATTGCAAACTGGTACAACTACTCTGAAAATCAGTCTGGTGGGTCCTCAGAAAATTGGAATCAGTTCTACCTGATGACCCAGCTATACCACTCCTGGGCATATACCCAAAATATGCTCCAACATATAACAAGAATACATGCTCCACTATGTTCATAGCAGCCATATTTGTAATAGCCAGAAGCTGGAAAGAACCCATGTGTCCTTCAACGGAAGAATGGATACAGAAAGTGTGGTACATTTACACAATGGAGTTCTACTTAGGTATTAAAAACAATGACTTCATGAAATTCTTAGGCAAATGGATGGAACTAAAAAATATCCTGTGTGAGTAACCTAATCACAAAAGAAGATCCATGGTATGCACTCACTCCCTGATAAGTCGATATTAACCCAAAAATTCTGAATTCCCAAGATATAATTCACAGACCACATGAAACTCACGAAGAAGAAAGATCAAAGTGTGAATACTTCAGTCCTTCTTAGAAGGGGGAACAAAATACTAATGGGAGGAAATACAGGGACAAAGTGTGGAGTAAAGACTGAGGAAAAGGCTATCCAGAGACTGCCCCACTTGGGGATCCATCCCATATACAGTCACCAAACCCAGACCCTATGGTGGATGCCAAGAAGTGCTTGCTGACAGAAGCCTGATATAGCTCTCTCCTGAGAGAATCTGTTAGAGCCTGACAAATACAGAGGTAAATGCTAGCAGCCAACCATTGGACAGGGTCCCCAATGGTAGAGCTAGAGAAAGGACCAAAGGAGCTGAAGGGGTTTGCATCCTCATAGGAAGAACAACAATATCAAATAACCAGGTGCATTCCCCCTCCCCACAAGAGCTCCAAGGGACTAAACCACCAATCAAATAGTACACATGGAGGGATCCATGGCTTCATCCGCATAGGTAGCAGAGGATGGTCATGTTGGGCATCAGTGAGAGGCCTTTGGTCATGTGAAGGCTCAATGCCCCATTGTAGGGGAATGCCAGGGCTGGGAGGCAGAGGTGAGTATGTGGGTGGGGTACACCCTCATAGAAGCAGGGGTAGGCAGAATGGGGTTTCCAAAGGGGAAACTGGGAAGGGGGATAACATTTAAAATTTAAATGAAGAAAATATCCAATTAAAAAAAATAAAATACATCTTAGTTTAAAAAGAAAGAAAGAAAGAGAGGAAGAAAGAAAAAGAAAGAAAGAAAGAAAGAAAGAAAGAAAGAAAGAAAGAAAGAAAGAAAAAGAAAGAAAGAAAGAAAGAAAGGAGTTACAGAGACAACGTATGGCGAAGAGACAAAGGAAAGTACTTCTGGAAACTGCTCCACCTGGAGATCCAACGATATACAGACACCAAACTAAGACACTATTGCAGATGCCAAGAAGTTCTTGCTGACAGGAGCCTGATATACGTGTCTTTTGAGAGGCTCTGCCAGAGCCTGACAAATACAGTGGCAGCCAACCATTGGACTGAGCACAGAGTCCCCAGTGGAGAAGTCAGAGAAAGGACCGAAGGAGCTGAAGGGGTTTGCAACCCCATATGAAGAACAACAATGTCAAACAACCAGAACCCCCAGAGCTCCCAGGGACTAAACCAGCAACTAAAGAGTACTCATGGCTCCAGTCACATATGTAGCAGAGGATTGCCTTGTTGGGCATCAGTGGAAGGAGAGGCCCTTGGTCCTGTGAAGGCTCGATGCCCCAGTGTAGGGAAATGTCAGGGTTGGGAGGCAGGAGTGGGTGTGTTGTTGAAGCACCCTCATAGATACAGGGGGAGGGAGGATGGGATAGGGGGTTTCCAGAGAGGAAACCAGGAAAAGGGATAACATTTGAAATGTAAATAAATAAAATACCCAATAATAAAAAGGAAGTACATTCAAACAAAATGTTTTCTCTTACAAGAATGATACCATTATTTCTTACTGTACATGTGTATGTGTGTGTGTGGGGAGGGGTAGGGCAAGTGGGGATTAGCACCAGTAATCAAATCCAGGACCTTGAGCAGGCTAGAAAACACAACTCTAATGTAAGAATTCCCTTACAGTCTGAGGACCAATTTCATCTGGTTTGTTTGTTTGAGGGTTCACATTTCTGTTCTGTCATGTTATATGAAAACAATCATTATTACAGTTTATTTAGGTTTTTAGTTGTCTTCAGTTGAGATGTGGTTTGATAATTATGGCTCTACCATGCTTATAAATGGAATTCCAAAATTCTTTAAATATAATAAAAATAATTCTGATAGTAATTCAAGGTCTATTAAAGAAAACACGTTTGCGTGTGTGTGTGTGTGTGTGTGTGTGTGTGTGTGTTTGTATGTATTTATGTATTAAGTATATGAATACCATGGGAAAAATTTTTTAAAAAATTGAGAAATACAAACAAATCACAAATGACCATATGACTTATAAAACAGATCTGGATATCAAAAATCAAGGATAAATAAATATCATAATAGATTTCTGTGCATGTTTTCTAAAGTAATTTCCTTAAACAAATATAAGGGTAGTGTACACATATTTCAAGTTCTTGGCTCCCTGCTCTGGAAGATGGGATGAAGGATGAAGAGAGGCCACACAGTCAACTTTGTATCTCCTTCACCTTTGGAACTGCTTTGCTCCCGTATACTTTTTCACTTCATAGGCCTTTTAAAACGTAAAATACTGGGCTACTGAGATTGTTAGCGGTAAAGCTCACCAGGACTTGATGATCTGGGTTCAGTCAGTGAGACACATGGTAGAAGTGAAGAGCTGATGCCTATGTTTTTCTATACCTGCACATGCATGTCAGGGCACATGTGTTCTCTCTCAAATAAAATTAAATACAAATTTATTTAAGACAGTATATTTTGTCTTTATTTTTCACCTATGTATTCTAAATATATTTCCCATCTTTTTCCAAATATAAACTTCAGGAGACATCTTATTTTCATATCTATAAACTTTTCATTATTTTTAAATTTTTACTATTTTTATAACCCTTGTTTGTGTGATGGCTTCTCTGGCAGTGCAGTAGAGTGGGCCTTTGGAAGAAATATGCAAAATAATGGCTTAAAAACATTCATATTTTCCCATTATTCATGGACTGGTTTCAATTAACACTTGAAGACAAAGGATTTTGATCATTCCTTTTATATTTGTTCATTTTTGGCCAGTTACTGTATCCATACACAAATACTTTTAAAGATACTATTTTCATATTAATCATTTTCTGTAATTTAAAAATCTGAAATTTTATATTTTCTTCAGATTAAAAGTCCAAGTTACTTCGTGTGCATTTCATTTTTATGTTTTCCCCTGAAATTTCAATTCTTTATAATATTTCTTCCTTAGTTTGTATGTTGCAGCACAGTGAGATTATAAACAAAGTAAGTTATATACCTTGTTATAAAAACAAAGACATACAGCCTTAACCTGTTGAAAGCAGAATTAAAGTTGCCAATGGCTTCTTTCCTAAATGTTGAATGCTTTAATTGTTAGTAGTTTATCCACTGACTTTTTGACTATTGCCTGAGCCATTTCAAGTTATTTTATTAAGAGGCAAAATAATCCCAATTTTATTGAGTTTGATTACTTAATCGACTGGGGAATGAGATTTTTCAAAAAGCAGAGAGTGCATGAAAAAATGGACTCCTGTGTTATAGGGGGATCAGAAAGCAATCCAGGATGTTGTACCCAGGAGGGAACACTTGGCAGGGAGAGGGAAAGGACTCTGATGCTAAGAATGGAAAGGCTTCTGAACTGAGGGCCCTAGAGCCACGTGTGTGGTGCGGAGGGTAAGTACCTTTATCCAGGTGCTAACCCTGCAGTAAAGCGTTACAAAGTCCTTGCTACTCAGCCGCACAGTGTTCACAATGAATAATGAGAGCAATGTTGAAAATCCTCAAGGTATTTATGAGTCTATAACAAAGAAAAAAATACTTACTTGAATGAGTCAAATATAGAAAGAAGATATAAAATTAACTTGAACAAGAAGACCAACCTGGGGTGGAAGAAGAGGTAATTTCTCCACAGAAGATAGGTGAGGGAGACTGGATCCCAACAGTGAGAGACAATTTCCCCTCCTGGAGTTCTGGATATCCATGCACACGAGCAAGCATCCATGTGTGTAATAAGATATTGGCACTTTGTATACATTAGTAGGTGAAGTCCCCTGACAATTGGAGTGGGGGCTGTTTCTGACTCTGTTACTTGCCATTGGATCCCTTTCCCCTAACTGCACTGCCTAGTTGAGTCTCAGTGGAAGACTATGTGCTTAGTCTTGTTAGAACAAGATATCCCAGGGCAAGGTGATACCAAACTGGGACTTCACCTTCTCTGATGAGAAGGGGAGGGAGTAACTGGAGGACAGATTTGTAAGGGTGGGACAGGGAGGAGAGGAGGGGTGGGGGCTGCAATTGAGATGTAAAATGAATAAGAAATTAATAAAACAAAAATATATCTCAGGGCACTGTAATATTTTTATCGATTTCATGTTGTAATCCAACAGCAATCTGAAAATAGTGTTGTTACTGAGAAACAAGGCTTGTTTAAGCTGTGTTGGAAGAATGAGTAGAAATATCAATTTTGACAGAAATGCAAAGAATGGTTATTTCTATCTTATTGAAGATGTGTTTAAATTATATTTGTTGAGCCACACATTGAATTCGCATGTGCAATAAGCACAGGAAACTATTAAAGAAGAGAAAGGATCTTTAAGTTTGTATTATGCTGGTACAAATTTGTCTCAGAAATATCTATCAAGAACTGAGGATTATGTGAAACCATGTTGAAATTCTGATAGGACATTGTGTGAGCTCCATCAAAGTAACAGGATGAAAAGTGTCTCCAAATGTAGTTTTGAAATGCAAGGCGCATACTGGATGAACTTTAGCCATCACTGAAGTCATTAAAGGTATTTCTTAAAGATCATTTTATACATATGATGAAGTAATGTGTAGAATCTGTCAAGACAGAAGGAAGACTTAGCTGTAAAGATTTAATGATTTCAAAGGAAACTACTCCCTAGCCGCAAATCACTGTTCACAGACAAATTGTAGGTCTGTCTAATGGAGCTTCCTATTTTCCTTGCATAAGTCACAAGTGAGACATGAATTTTACATCGGATGTGGAAATACATACAGTTATGGCTCCTTTGTGATTTGCACAAAGAGAAGGGAACACTGTATACCTTTGATGGAAACTGAAAGGACCAAGTTTTATAACTTTTCTCTAAGAAAGCACATAAAACACTATCATAAAAAATAGCTATTGAGTCAAAGATTTTTTTCTTTTTTATTATCCTGTAGTTCAAAAAAAAAAAAGCAAAATTCAGTTGTTAATGTGGTTGATCGATGCACATTTACGTTTTAAGCAAAAGTTTTGACGGCAAAAGTTTCCTTTGTAAAATCTTAAAGAGTTTTAGGGGAAGTGAGCTTGAGGCCACATCCTTGTTTAAGGCAAAGTGCAGAGGGTCTCCCTGGAGACACAGATCCAGTGACACAGCCTCAGAACAAGTGCGTTCTAATTGGTCTTTAAGGGAAAGACATTAACTGCTTCCATTCTGAGGATAGCATACATCTCTCGACTTAAAGATTCTTGATGCAGAATATATGATTGCATATTAGTGTTCATCTTTCTCCTGGGATTAGTTATGTTAAAGACTTAAGAATCAGCTCAGGAGGTTCCCTCTGGTCTGTCTGGACCGGCAGGTGCTCTGAGAAGACCTTGATCGAAAGCTCTGCAGCCAGTCCCACAACACCCAGAGGAAGCTCCACTCCCAGGCACTCTAACATGCCCAGGATCAGAGGTGAGGAGGACCCAACATCTGTCCCAATACTGAGAGTAACTGGGAACAGCAGGACCCAGGCACACAGGAACTCCTCCAGCCCTGTGGCCCAGGTTCCTTCCGTTCTGTCAGGACTGGTGCCCTAGACAGACCTTGAGAACAAACTCTGTAGCCACTCCCACAACACCCAGAGGAAGCTACACTGCCAGGTGCTCTAACAAGCCCAGGATCACAGGATCCCAGGATCACAGAATCACAGAATCACAGGATCACAGACAGCTTGACTCTGAGGAGTTCTGACACAACCAGGATCACAGGAAGGACAGGTTATAGTCAGATTTAGCAAGGGTAGGTAGCACTAGAGATAACTAGATGGTGCAGAGCAAGTGTAAGAATATAAGCAACACAAACCAAGGTTACTTGGCATCATCAGAACCCAATACTCCCACCATAGCAAGTCCTCTACATACCATCACACTGGAAAAGCAAGACTCAGATATAAAATCACTTCTCATGAAGATGATACAGGACTTTAAGAAAGACATAAATAATTCCCTCAAAGAAATATAGGAGAACACAGGTAAACAGTTGGTGAATGACTTTTATGGATAGACCATCTTAATACACACACCATTTCTTAAATGATTGTAAGTTGTTCTCTGTGGGCTGAGAATAAAGTCACTCACTCTGGTCAAATAGCTTTGACTATAGCAGGAAGTCTGTATTCAAAAAAATGTGCCTACAATTCATTCCTTGGCACAGCAGAACGTCAACTCTCAGCTTAGCTACGATGGAGGTAAAATCCTTTGGTGATATGAGGGTCATTGAAGTACACCTTATTACAATGAAATCCAACGTCTAAAAAAATTGCTCTTATTTTGGGCTTGTACCACAGTAAGAGCCAGGATTTTAAGGTCTACTAAATACAAAACAAACAAACAAAAAGACTTTATATATTTATGTCCATTTAAGAAAATACTAGTAGTGATGTGTTATTTTGAAATATACAGTTAAAATGTTTGGAGTTACTTAAAATTTATATTGAGAAAAATGTATGTATTTTCAGTATTGCTGTAGACAAACATCTACATAAGGCTGTTAAACTGATTGTTGTTTTATATCAACCAACTTTTATAATACTCATTTTATTGTTATAATATTTTATAAATTTTAAAGAATATGACAAAAAAGATATTGTAGATATTGAAGGAGGGGTCTCTGGGAGGAGTTGGGGTACAAAAGGGAAACAAGAATGTGATTTAATTCTATTTACTTAAAATATGTTTTTAAATGGTAACAAATTCAGATAAATTGATGTAATATAAGTTAAAAAAAAGAAAAAAGAAAGAATAGAATCTGTAATTGGTGAATCATGAGGGAGTACAGCTGGGCCAGGTGCTAGCACTCTGTTAAAGGTAGGATGCTCAGAAATACAATGATGTGAATAAAGATCACTAAAAACAGTAAGATACCAAACAAAAATGTGCCCAACATAAAAATGATGCAAAAAATGTTCATACCTAGTTGACCCATTACAGCTCCAAAGTTAAAAACTAAAACAATAACCTATAAAAACAAAAATGAATCAGTTCAGAATACATACTATCATGTTAGTTATCTTAGGCAAATAAATTTATTTAGGAGCAAACTCTTAGTTTTCCTATTTGACTGTGGCCTGCTCTAGTCTCTATGGTTTCATTACTATTTGAAAACGTTGATACTTTTTTTTTATTTGAAAAAGTCACATGGAGAGAAAGCGGTACACTTCTGAGCCAGTCATCTGTGACACACACAACTAAACCAAATGCATTTATTTCCCATATGTGGCCTTCTTCCAGGGCATTCTACACTTCAAATCCAAGGAAACCATTATGATTTGGGAAGATGAGCAGAAGCCAGCAGAATCACATACTGTCTGATATCTGGAGGAAAGTTCTGGAGTAATACTGCAATTATTCATCCATTTTCACCTAGCCATCATATTCAATGTACCTATCATGAGGCAAGTTTTGTAACAGACACAGGTTACAGTAGTTAACCTGACTACCTGAAATTCACATAATCAGTTACAGAATGACTTAAGAATACAAAGGGTAGTTGAAGCCAAGTATGGAAACATCAAACATAGCTAGGGTCCAGACTTGATTCTACTAAGGTTTGAGTCATGAGTAGACAGAGAAACAGATAAAAACATTTTAGGCAGAATCAAGAGGAAGGGTTGCTTCCTGGAGTCCTATGAGAAAATAGAGTTTGAGGAATAAAAAATAATCCATTTGACTGTTTCTGGGTTAGCAGTGGATGCTGATGGAGTTAGAGTTCACAGAGGTGAACAGGAGGTGCCGTGGAAATGACGTTTATGCACTAAGCTTTTCCTAACAGCCACTACAATTTTTTATGTGCTCTAAGTATGAGAGAAAGGCTTATGTGAGAGTTGAGGATAGTACTAAGCAAACACTTGTCTTCTATAAAGAGATAGGCTATGATGAATGCTTCAGGGGTGGAATTCTATGGTTCTTCACAGATACACAGTGCTACCATTGCTACCATTGCAGAGTGCAAGCTGCTATCAACAGTGAATGTATCAACACATGGGCCTTGCTAAACTCTAAGAAATCTTGGTGCCCAGAATCCAATGGCCAGGACATAGTCCACAGTCTGCAACCAGGTTAGGAGAATGTCCTGAAAATAAGTAAGAATGGAGTCAGGGGGAAAAAAAACCAAGAGACTTATTGAGAAATCTCCATGCATGATTGCTGTAGTTTTAGCATCAGAAAAGAAGTAGGATTAAGTAGTGAACACAACACAAACTTCAGAGGTAGAATTCAGGGGCTTGATCCTGCCTAGAACAGGAGAGTGAGAAGGACAGATAGATGAATGGGTGGATAGAACTTAACATTTCACCCAGTTTACTATGAAGCACATAGGAGTTAAAGACTTGAGAGTGTACTCTTGTGATATTAGAGAAATGGAATTATGGATAAATAAACATAAAAAAAGAGCCAATATAAAGAAGGGGTTAAAAACCAAATTTAACAACCCAGTGACATTCCTAAGAGCAGGAGACATGACAGGGAGCGAAGTTTATTTGTGTTTTGAATTTGATACTTATAATTATGTTTGGCCTATATTCAACATATCAAGGAAGGAAGCTTTGTATGGTGAGAGGTTTATAGATCTTGAGTGAGCAAACGAAGTGAGTGACCACTTCAATTATCCTTTACATTGCCTGCTGAAGCTGCAGGGGGAGGGATAACTGGAGTTAGTCACTATTCAGATTCTCAGTGGCAAGCAGTATCAGAGCCCACATAACCATGTTCAGTTCTGTACAGGTTTCTTCTTTCTCCACTCCACTGGGAAGCTTAATTAGAGATATATAGACATCAAAAAACTAGAACTGTAGTAAGGGTCTCAAAGAGTCAAAGAGAGGGGCATGCACTCTAAGTCATCAAGAACAGAGGGTGAAGCTAGGGAGAGGTTACACACCATTAGAAGGCTGGCCAGACACAAAGAGCTGAGATGGTAAACAGATAGGATGAGTCAGAATGAAGGTTCTAATTTGCTCTTGCAGATTTGATGTAACTCTGCATATGTGTGCAGCTCAGAGCTACACAAGATTTTATACAACCTATTTTACTCTATTTCATTCTCTTCTCTATATCCTATCTAATACAACTTTCCAAGTGCTTCCAGAAAAGCTGACTTGATTCCCAGTATGCCTCATAGATCAGATGTTTATAGACTGAGAAGAAATGAAGTCTGCTTGTTTAGGCTCATTACAGTTTATTATTGTGGAGAAATATGTAAATCATTAGCAAGAAGTAGGAGGTAGCTGGTAACTGGCAGAAGAACTCGCCTGACAGAAACCACAAACTTCTAACCATTCTCTTTTCATATTAATTTTCTGCTTCCCTTTCAATCTGTTTCATATGTGCAGGGCATCATTTTTAAAATACACATACTTTAAGCCTGTTGCAAACAGACATTCTGTTAGAACAAAATGTTAGGTAAGATTTGAAGAATGTTTGCTGTCACCAAAGTAGTGGAAGTTAAGATGTGCACCTATTAAAAGACTCATATTGGAAACTTTAATTAACAATAAAATAATATTTTTATATTGTTTATACCCACTTTTATTTGTAAGAGCTATATAACACTAGCATGAAAATTATTTCTCACTCAGAATAAAAATGCTTGCCAAGATGTTCTTCCCAAATATGGGTCCTAACAAGATACGAGATTCCATATTTGAAAGCATTGTTTAGAGATATCTGAATGTCATAAGTGTATATAACACATTCATGCATATGCTCTGTTTTGATGCAGAAACCAGATTCAGCAACAACACCAAAGTTCTGTCTTAATATGCCAGAGCATTCTCTTTTATCAATATAGCATGATAACTACTCTTAGAGGATTATACATATCCTCATGAGAACACTCCCAGGAATGTTTCCTCTTCTCTGACTAGTATACTGCTTGCTACTAAGAATCTTGACACAACTTAATAGACAGTCTTTGCTAATTAAGCTTGCCAATGTATTTTTAAATACTACTTTCCCTCTAGAACATTAAAAAAACCCTAAGGTGTAACTGTTAATTTTATTAATTTTCCCTTTAGTCTTTGTCAAGACATAGATTTGATATTGTTTATACTTAAAATAGCGTGTAGTGAAGTAAAATATACTTATTAAAACAGTGTTCTTTAATACTTCAATATAGAACATGTGTAATATAAAATAGGATTCTAAACATTTAAATAGGTAAATTACTTGACTTTTTCTAATATTATCTATCATGGTAACACACTCAGAATGACTACTTTCTCAGAACCTTATTAAGGCAAACATTCTAAAATAAATTATCTTTTACTTGCTTCCAGCCCCAAGTCCTTAAACTCTGAATAAATATAATCAGAGTAAGGGGTTAGTTATGATGAATGATTTGTTCTATAGAACACCAGAATCTACAGTTCACTCTATGAATTCTACCAAAAAGCATGATAAAGAGAATTAAAACTTTTGATCATCAACAATAAGAGAAATATTGACACCTTTGTTCACACCCACACAAGCTAGTGGGCATAGACCCTGCAGCTAAGAGTACAAAGATGGATGATCTAATGCCATAGAGGTAGGGATGTTTAGCCACCTCTGTGACTTCATGAAGAAGTCTTGGTACTTAGTTAATTTCTATCCTGGGACATCACTCATGGAAAGATTGTGTTTTGGAAGTGTGGTCTTCTAGGCTTCTGATTTGCTTTAGATTGTTGGGTAATAATATTGTATAACCATGATTGATTGGCTATTTATTTTGTGTCAGGACTTTATACAGTATATCATTTGTCTTTCCCAAAAGCTCAAACATCGGTCTTATATTCTCTATTTCACAAGAAAACAAACAATGATTTGATGAAACTTTCTAAATTAAAAAAAAATAACTTCAAAGTCATTATCATATATGTTTAATATACATCATCATGTAAATAACATATTTGGCTCAGGAGTATATATAGACAACAAAACATGGAGAGAAACGCAAGCAGGTATCCATGTGACATAGAATGCAGCTTTTGTGCACAAATGATTATAGAGCTCTCTGGCAAACATTATTCCCTCAGGTTGGTGAGTTCATGGTAACAGTATTCTTCTATGTGAATGAGAAAGCAATGGCTCTTTCCTACAGTTCATCAGGAGGCTTTTCCCTGCCATAGCTATAAATTTTTTTTTATTTAAACATTGTAAAAAAAAATGCACCAGGTAAACATCTTGATTAATACTGTCCATTTGCCAATCCCTACTTGGGAGTGCAAAGCCTAATACACAGAAGTGTAATGTGCATCATGGAGCCATATGTGAGGATTGACACTTGCCCAACTGGCTTAGATGGAACCCAACCTTTTGAATGACTCTTAGAGTCAAATTCAGAAGAATTTGTTATATGCTTATTTATAAAATATAGGAAAAACTAGATATGAAACAATTACTGAACAGACAACATTATCATTGTTTTGGTCTAGAGTAACATTACTAGCAGGGCGGATTCCCATCTTTTACATATTTGAAATTAACATATATTAAAATATTTCAACATTACAGTTAGTGCAGAATCATTGCAGAATCATTGCACTGAATTTTTGAATCCCTTTGTATGCTGCATACACATGCTATTGAGTGACAAGGCCATGGGTGTTTGCAAGGCTAAAGTGTGTAAGTGTGTGGTCCACATTGTAATGGGAACTATAGTGTTTCTCAGACACTTGTTTCAGTAGAAGTCAATGTTCTAATCACAGTTTGGGTTGTAATATTCAAGCTAAGATATGGAAGAGATATTTGTTCACTTCATTAGAATTTATATTTCTACTAAATATCTAACATTGGCCTTTTTTAGAGTTTTAAGTTTTTTGTGGCCCCTTTGCATCCTCTAATTGGATGCAATAGTAATAATATAAAATAATATAAACATTAACAGAGTAAAAAGTTACTCTTAATTTAATATGAAAAGTCAATTGTAGAAAATAACCATGAACTTACAGCAAAGAAAATAAAAGTCATTTGACCTAAAAGAATGTTTGGAAAAAAACCTGAAAATTATTCCAATATTTCACATCTATTGAAATGTTTTTTATAGGTTCAGAGTTTCTCTGGATGACTAGGGCACATGGCAATATATATTATAAGCAGAAAGCTAGAGAATTTCCTACCATCAATTTTCCATTGAAACCATGAAAACTCAAGAGGCAGGTGACAGAATGAGAGTTATGAAGTCTGGGAACGTGTGGCCTAGGAAATGAGCTGTTTGTGGGAACATTCTAGAAAGAAGTGGAGCATTGCAAGGAGGCCAATGGTTCAGAGACTGGGCAGTGTTTTGGAGGACAATTATCGTCCAAACACAAGGAAGTTCTCACATGACAGATATTAATATTCTACAAATAAGTGAGCCTTTAGATGGTGTAACATTGTGAGGACAATGGTACAGCCAACACTTCACAGCCTTGGAAAATGAGAGCCAAAGAGGAAAACCCGCCCGGTCCTGCACAGAGCCAAAGAGGGAAACCCAACCAATGCTGCACAGCTGCGGAACAATCAAGCTGCTATTTGAAACTAGGCTTTCAACTACCAACCCTGTGGTGTCCCTTCATTTGTCACTGACACAGAGTGACAGGCCCCTATGGCTTCACTGATTGAAATTCTGTTTTTAAAAGCAGGGAGTTTAATGGGAATAGCTCCTTTGAATGTTCTGTTGAGAACTGTTTCTGAAAAGCGATCTGGTCAAACTAGTGACTGGTTGTCCTTTGTCACAGTTACTGTATAGGTCTTTAAAGACAGGAGACAAATTCATGTCTCGTGTAGACTCCACCACCTCTTATCTTCCTTTATGGTTGCATAAAAATGGTTAATTTAAATTTGACTCACTTTTACTTTGTGCATTTTCACTTTATTTCTTAATAAGTAGCTGAAAATTACATAGGAAGACATGCTAAGAGAAAAGATAAAAAACACCAAATGTCCCTATACTGGGGATCAGCGGGCAAAGGCCTGTGAACCATGTTAGGAAAACATGCTGACCTGCTCTGTTGTATCAGCTTGCCAAGACTCAGCAGCATGAGGAAGAAGAGCTGGGCAAATGTAACTGTCTTCTTAAGGGAGGGACAGCTGTGGTGTCCTCTGGATAGAGAGGAGGATGGCATTCACAATAGCCTGAGGGGAACTGGGATGAGACACCAGAGATCTACAGCATACTTCTTTTTTGATTTATGGGAGTGCTAACTAGTGGAGACATGAAGAAACAGGAGGCGAGAGGCTTAGTAAAAACAGTCATGAAATATGCTGAAAGAATAAAGTATTCACAGTGGTGCTGAGAATCACTCATTAAGAAAAATAAGATAGGATCAGACAAAAATACAATATATTTGTCCATGTGGAAGATAGATTTATATTATAAATATGTGTGTGTATATGGAGGCAGGGAACAAGAGTCTGTATACAGTGAATATCAATGAAAGCAGAGAGGGGTTTTCTTGTGGGCATAAAGGGGAGCCAAGTGGAAGAGTAGGAGGAGAGCTGTGAGAGAGAGCTGGACTGGAGGATTTCACTAACCAGAGCCCCTCACGAGCTGGGCTGGAGGATTTCACTAACCAGAGCCCCTCAC
>NW_022196906.1:4482835-4492184 GCF_008632895.1 Mastomys coucha
CACTAACCAGAGCCCCTCACGAGCTGGGCTGGAGGATTTCACTAACCAGAGCCCCTCACTAGCTGGGCTGGAGGATTTCACTAACCAGAGCCCCTCACGAGCTGGGCCGGAGGATTTCACTAACCAGAGCCCCTCAAATGGGTGCTGACAAAGCTTCCCTCCCAGCCACAGAGAGAAGTGAAGCACAAGCCACACATTGTTCAGGTTATATAAAATGCATAATATCAAGACCAGAAAGTGTCAGATGTCACCACATACTTACTGTCTCTACAGAACATTGGCGAAAACAAACACAAAGACTCAACTTGTAAATAGTAAAATTCTAATGCCTGCAATAAGAAAGGGATTGTATCCAAAATTTTAACTCTGACTTAGGGGAAAATTAACCAATTGGCTTACTTTACATTTAATCTCCTTTCATGGGAGATTGCACATGGAATCACCTGGAATCTCATAGACAAAATGATTGCAGGAACTGAGATGACTGGTGTTCCAATCAATTTTGTTGTGTAAGATGAAATGCCCAGTCAAAACCAATTTATTTTAAAGTATGTCTGATGCCACAAGAAAGATATTTCATTAGCCTAGATTTTAGAAATTAAGATAGGAACATTTTGGCACTTAGCTTCAAATTGACTTGGTCAATACATCAGGGCTTAGTAAATGACATTTTAGCCTTAATTATTCCATTTCATCCTTTTCAAGAAGCTTGCGACTATAAAACACACTACTGTTTTAAGATCACCAAGAAAGAAAACAACTGCTGGTCAGAGGAAGATATCCCTGTATTGTGATCAACATCCACATTTATACTTAGAATCTGTCAAACCTGTAGTTTCTCTTAACAGAACATGGTTAAATGTAATGCAACCACACGGGCTGGAGGTGAGAACATCCTCCCTGTCTATTTAGCACACACTGAAATGTCTTCATCATAAGTGCGGAGAGGTCTGCATTTCTCATCAGGGAAATATAAAACAAGTGACCCGATTTCATAATGTTCCTTCCTTTGAGAAAACAGACATAAGTAAGACATTCTAAGTGTTTTAATGTAGATTGACTCAATTCCCATAAGAAAGTAAAAGTATAAACAAACAAAAGTTTGCAAGTTGCCCAAAGCACAAATATTTGCTTGGGATATGTGAAACAGTATCAGAGTCATATGCTCATCAAGGGTGATTTCCAAATCTATTAGTAATAATTAGATTGTTGTTTTTGTCTAAAAAGCTCTATGTTATGAATATTTAGCCTGAAACTTATTGGTAGGTACGTAGCTGTTACCAAAGACTGTGGCTAGTCACCGAAGGTAGATGGATGAGCAACATTGAATATATGCCTTACAGTCTCCTCCAGCCATAAAATGTTGCTATGATAGAACACCCTGATCAAAAGAATTTAGCATGGGGAACATGTATTTGGCTTACAATTCAGGTCATAATCCATCATTGAAGGAAGTCAAGGTAGGAACTAAAGGCAGGAAGTTGGAGGTGGGAATCTTAGAAGACTGCCCTCTGGCTAACTGCCCTGCTCATCTGCAGGCTCAAGTTTAGCCTGCTGCCTTGTATAGTTCACAAGCACCTGCCCTAGAAATGGCACCATCTACACTGAGCTGGCCTTTGTTTCATCAACTCAGAGAATAACTCACATATACCTGCACAGATCAACCTAATAGAGAGAGTTGTTCAGCTGAGACTCTTTCAGATATCTCTTGAGTGTGTCAGGGGAGAGCTGAGCCTAGCTACTATGTAGTTGTTTAGAGATATTAATCCTGTGGGGCTATTCACTTATTCTCACACATATAAGCTCACAAACATACAGACATGTCTCTCTCTCTCTCTCTCTCTCTCTCTCTCTCTCTCTCACACACACACACACATACACACACACACACACACACACACACACACACACACCATCAAATTGAACTACAGTAAAGAAGCAAGACCTGCTTTTGAAAACCAAGCACAGGGTAAAGGATAATGAATATTAAAAACAAAAATTGTAAAAATGAAACAGAGACAAGTTATACTTCTCTGCTTCTGACAATAGAAAATATCTAGTGAAGGGTCACAAAATGCATGGCAACAGTAAATGAACCAAAACATACTTCAAAACCATGGGAGCTATGCATTGTATGTAGAGACATTTATTTAATTACATATTTTAATGGTGAAATGTGAAGTCTTGTGGAAATATGAAGCAGCAGTATCTAATGACATAGTAATACTTGATTTGTAGTACTACAAAGGCATAGATATATGTTAAATAGTGCCCTAGAATTCATCCTCCTTTGCTCCACTCTTAGAGGCATTTGTTTACATGTTGCATGACACCATGAGAGGGATATTCCAAAGACAAAGATATAGGGAAGTCTCCAGCTACTCCATTGTTGAAAACACTGGAAGCTATAGACGAACTGTATAAATGATCTTCTGTGTTCTGGGTCTTAGGATCAGAGGCACAGAGAAACGCTAAAGTTCACAGATGTGGCCCAGCTTCTAAAGGTCTGGAAAAACCTTGAAATGGAAAAGAAAATAATTTCCACCCAATATAGAATAGGTATATTGCCTTCTTAAAAAGGATTTATAAAGACAGAACTAATGTGGCAAAGGAGCCTATCTAAAATTCCTCTAGAAATCTCCTACACAAATAGCCAATTAATGAAACAAGTGCTACCTACTGTGCTGCTAAACATTGTTGAGGTTATGAGTTCCTAGGAAACTCAATGTTTGTGCTTTGTCAATAATTTTCAAGACTAGTAAAATTATCTTAGGAAGTATAGCATACCAATAGCAATTTAATCATAAATTATTTTTAACACTAATCTAAGAAGAGATTATTTTAATCGACCACCTTGCAATGACTAGACAGTTAAACTCTATAATGAAATCTGTTAGTTTTACTCTTTCTCCAGTGTTAGGAAACTAACAGACAAATATTGTTCCTAAAACTTGGGATTAAAGGATACAACTGCACGAGACTCTACTGTGAAACTCAGGTTCTGAGAAATACCTGGCTTTGATTTTTACAGCTTTAATTACCTACCCATGTTGGATGCAACTCAGAAATTGGCTAGCACAAAAATTTATCCTTGGCTTACCTTATATACACATTAGCTGTCATTTTGATGAATGGGTTAGTTCTAGCAACAAATACTCATCAAGCAAGAGTAGTAGTAGATTTAAGAAACAATTTTTGTAATAAGACATATAAGATGAGAAGAAAAAAACAAAACAACAGAGACTTTACAAGGGGGTAGAGGGCAGGTCAGTCATACTAAAAATTGTATTGGTAGTTCTTGGCTGAGTGTAGGAATCTCTGATTAGGATGGAGATCTGAAACCCCAATATAGACCCATTAGCTCTCTATCAAGGGATAACACCATATAGACCAAATGAAGAAATGAAGCTTGATTCAACAGTCAAAATAAAAGCCCCATATAAGTATCAGGTTCCATGATATAGAAATGATACTAAAACCAATAATGAGACTCAGGGAGTAATAGTCACCAACAAAGTGAATAAACTACAGGATCAGTAGAAAACAATGAGAAAATCCCCAAAGGCAATGCAATGTCAGTAATTTTAAAAAATACACTTGTATTTTATTTGCAACAGAGGTAGAAAAGCTAACTTAGTTCAGCAGTCCTGCACCTGAATGGTGTTTCTGAGATGTAAATGAACTGTAAGAAGTAAATTTGAAAGTTTAGAAAAAAAATCAATGCTGCTGGCTTATTGTGGTAGGTCAGTTAGTTATTAGGGTTGAAGGGAAGCATTGCTAAAGTCAGAAAAAAGTAAGTTGATTTTTATCACTACATATTCAGATCCTCAGTTCTTGAAGTCTTAAAAAAAAATAGAACTGAGATCACTCTAGTGATTTACTTCCAATGGTCATGATTAAAAGAAATAATCGTGGCAGAATACATTTTTCTTTCTAGTAGGACTTTAGAGGGATTTGGAGTCAATTTCCTTACAAAGCTGGAAGTCTAATACTGTAAGATTTCAACATGGGGAAGCTGAAACATCAACACTTTTTGAGAACTGGGAGACCTCGTTTTGTGGCTCTAGTTTTCTGACTTTGCACAATGAATGTCTGTGATTCACTAATACTGCATGTCGAAATTGCCAACTTCATGTCAAGCCATTCTAAGAATTTGATATATATTTTAAAATTTCAAATTGACAATCTTTAGTGATTACTTGCTGTGGCTGTCAAAGCTTGACTAATACCAATGTGGCAATGGCAGATACTCTGACAAGTAAGCTGGGTTCAATGATTCATATAACTCAAAACACTTGTTTGAGTCTGTGGACTATGAGAGATTGAAAAAGTAAATGTTGTCAAAACATATCACCAAGAATAGTACCTCAAATAAAGAGATCTTAGCAGGCTCAGCACTAGATAAATCGAACTTTAACAGTAGCAATATGAATGTTAACCCATCATTATAAAACAAAATAGATATCTAGTAGAATGTAGCAATTATTTGTGGTGGAAACCACATAAAACTCACAGAAACTTAGGAGTTTAGAAACTGAAAATAGGGAAATTGGGTCACAGGAAACATTTCTGACTTATCTAGGGAGAACTTCAGTTAAAACAACTCTGATATAGTTGTGTTGGAAACATCTTTTATTGTGGTGAATTTAGTATCTAGGAATGATTCTGCAATGTAGAATAAGCTAAAATAAAGATGAGTTTTTATGAGTATAATATTTTATAGCCCTTTAAGAATGTCAGTATTTAAACATTTCTGACCTCATAATCCACAATCAAGAAAGAAGTAATTTGATTAAAACTGCAGGGAGGTTGTGCACAAAGCCACAGTACAAGCTATCTATGTAAAAGTCATAGTACCTTAGGGATTATCATATGTCAGCCACTCTGATGTCCTGTCTATCCTCATATTTCTAATTGTCTATCACTGAGATTTTTAATTGAGTCCAGAAAGTCCTTTACTAGGACAAAATGAGAATTGCCCTCACTGGTTGCAGGAGCCTACAACAAATTGAAAAAGTATCAAGTTTCAGACTGAGGGAGCCAGGTTTGTCTTGGTGGATTTCTGCCTGGTTAGCTTTCACGTGTACACAGTTTCCTCTGTTTGGGCAGTTGGTTCTGGGACAACCCTGAGAAAACTTAGAACACACAGCCAGATAACTGTGAGTGTGAGTGACAAGCTAACCCTGTTTTTCTAGAAAAGCATAACACATCTCAATGCAAATGAGCAAAGCATTCCTTTCAAGGAAGGTATTCCAGAGAATGCCAGAAGCAGTATGAACGTCAAGTGAAGGAGCTTCACACGTATACTGACCTTGAATGTCTTGGTCTAGCCATTCTGTACAGTCTCTATCTCCGACCTACAGACTGATGTGAACTTACAGAGTCTTCATTTGCTGATGTTTGGTGAAGCACCATCACTAATGAGTTCTACTTGAAATGAAAGCACATCCCTGGCCTCTGCAGTTCTGAAGCAAGCAGCACTTCACAGAGGAATTTTGACTCATATGTACTGTTTCCCAGTGAGTTTCAAGCACTTTTTGATTCTTAGAACCAATAACTGACTCCTCTCCCTGGGTCTTCAGTCAGCCTAATGATTAGGTAATTTCAGTTTAGTTTGGATAGCCAATAGTACATCAGTCCAGTTCATTTTAAACTCCAACTGTTGTTGGGAACTAGCATTTCCAAACAAAAAGCATTAATAAATCATCAGTCTGTAACTAAAGAGAAAATTAATTTGGCAGTTACAGACTAAGGGGTGCTTCAGGGGCACTTGTCATGCTCCTAGTACAGAGGGATAGGAGTGTAGTCATTTGAGATAATTTGGCTGAAGACCAAGGAAAATTAAATATAAATCAGAACAAAATCTAGCATTATTAATTAATAAGTAGTACTATTTTATTTGCAACAAACATGCAAATAGAAAGGAAGAAAGTAAAGAAAGAAGAAAGAAAGGCAGGAGAGAAGGAAGGAAGGAAGGAAGGAAGAAAAGAAGGAAGGAAGGAAGGAAGCTACTAACCCTGGTTTCCTAATAGACAAGCAATAGTGCAATGGATTGTAAAACGTAAGATTGTAAGTCCTTGTGGAGAGATAAGCAGGAACTAAAAGTGGCAGGAAATTAAATGTATTTTTCTATCCCAGGATTCAGAAGTGTGTAGAAATGTCCTTCTTAGTAATTATCACACCGATTCAAGGCTGTTTGAGCACTGCTGATCTGATTGTGTGCTAATGGCTGCATGAGCCAGATAAGGAACATATAAAGTGGAAAAAAAAAAACTTTTCCTATACCACTATTACCTGAGGCGGTTAGCTTACAGGTTTGCCCTGGGAGATAAACTGTACTACTTTGAGGCATATGGCATTTTTATTACAGAGCAACCTCAAGTTTGCCCTTCTTCATGGGGGCAGCTAAGCACCACTGACCACATTTTACTGCTTTGTTGTGGCTATTTGACATACCTAGCCATCTTTCTGTGGGCCACAAAAGGTCACACAGTGAAATAAAAGCTGCCAGGAAGCTGCAGCTAATGTAAATTGTGTGTGAAGTTTTTCAGGGCTGGGACATGTGACCTGCATCTAAAAGTATTTGTTTGACCAAATCAGAAGTAATTCTATGGTTCTCTTATGAAAAATCAGTCCTATTTCTCATCCTTGAATTCAATACAGTCAGCATATCCAGTACGCATCACAGAGAAGAGCATTCCAGGCTTTGAAAAAGCCAGCACTTTAAGAAGACAAACTCAGACAGCTGTCCCAGTGGAGGTGGTGAGAAGGTGACATAGATGTGGTCATATATAAGTTCTGAAGGTGAGAGACTGTCTGTAAAGAAAAGTGTGGGGGATATATTGAAGAAGTGACATTTGATTTTCGCTTTGAAGTCAGAGTGGAAATGGTGATGGTAGGCTATTTCAGACTGAGGGGACAGTGCTGCAGAGCTTCAGATATGAACAGGTACAGGAAGAGAAGCATTGATTAAGGGAAGGCTTTGACAGTGTGAAATGGAAATAGTGCCACTATTTAAGTTCTCATGTCTTTCCACTTGTCAATCACAGAGTGAGGGTCTAGAGTGTGCACATTAGTTGTGTGCAGGAAGAGAGTGCAGCACTGATTCTGTTTTTTCCCCTTGGGCCCCTGTAGGCTGGTGGTGGACTTGAGGGCACTAACTTTATTTGTTCTTTGTGGGCCTCTGTAGGAAATAGTAGGCTTGAGGGTGGTGACTCTGTTCCTCCTGAATTCCCCTAGGCTGCTGGTAGGTTTGAGATAACTGTGACTATTTATTTCCTCAACATGACATCCTGTCCACATCAGCAAAGAAACATGATTTGAGTTTTACAATCATGCAAGACAAACGTCCTCAAGACTTACCTGATCAGTTCTTACGGTAGGTACCTCTATCCTAACATAATATCCATTATATATTACTATATATGACATGCAGTTTCAATGACCCTGGATATGTTTTGACTTGTAAATTCAATGCTATTGAACCTTGAGTATAGGGGTTACTGCCATGTCTAGCTGAGATCCAAATTTTAAAACTTTCAATACACTAATAAACTCCCCATATTCTAAAATTCAAATTACCACTCTGTATTTGGCTATGAACTTGAGTAGGCTCGAATACTCACAATTGAAAATATCAACAACTTTTCTATTTCTAACACTGTTGGAAAGAGCCTCTGAAAGGAAATATTAATTGGGTCCCAGAGGCAGTCTTTTAGCCCTGTTCTACCACTGCCTTTCAAGATTTCTGTGTCCACTGTTTAAGAGCAGGCATAGGCCACGCCAGAGAGACTCCTTTGTCCCTAACTCTGGGCTAAAGGCTGAGCATGAAAAGCAAGTTGCTCTTTATTTTACTTCTGTCCATGTCATCAAACAGCTGACCTTTTTAAAGAACACATTTGCACAGGGTTAGCTAAACCATTCTGCTTGACTCTGTGTCATTAAACCTTTAACACTGTGGTTCTCAACCTGTGGGTTGCAACCCCTCTGGAAACTGAACAACCATTTTGTAGGAGTTGCATATCAGACTTTTACTTTAGGATTCATAAATTTAGCAAAATTACAAAATAGAAACAAAAATAATTTTATGTTTGGAACCACCACCGCATGGGGGTATACTAAAGGGTTGCAGCACTAGGAAGGTTGAGGGCCACTGTTTTAATGTCTTGTCCAAATGGCAGGGAGGGAAGCAGCCAGCACTGTTTGAAGCAGGACTTAAACACTCAGGGCTGTTTAAAGTCTTCATTTTCAAATCAGGCCTGACCAATTCTCCTTTTAGTGAACATTACAGCTAAATCATTAGTAGACAAGTGGACATTGTTAAATTCTTAGAGCAGTATAAGGGAATGCCTTCAACTACCTCTCACATAGGCCATTTTCTCCGTAACAACTCATTTTGCCAAGAGCTTCTGCATTACGCCCAATCTGATCCTCTCAGTTTAATGCTATAGTGCTGGAGTTTCACTCCCTCTGTATCTTGTTGAGACTGGAGAACAGCTTGAGAGCAATCTCTTGATAATAGCTTTCCATATGCCTGAAACCGCCTTTTCTTTCCAAAGTAATTAATCCCTCTCAGTTTTTTAAACCTTGCTGTATTTCCCCAGCCGTTACAGAGCTCCAGTTCCCCATGGATCATTCTGAAGCACTTCCCATTTTTCTCAGAAATACCTTTTGTGGAATTGACCATCACGAAATAGAGTCTGTCACAGCTACTTTATAAGTTCTGTGCTTGATATTGTGGAGTTCCATTTCAAAAAGCAATTTCTAGGACTGGGCTAATATATACCAGTCTGCCTTACACAGAAGTCTGTAGAGAAACCAGGTGAGGGATTTTTTTTTTGTCATGTTTAGATTTAACTAGCATTTCCTTTGGGGAAAAAAATCTTTCAGTCAGTAGGAATCTAAACTCTTCTTAATTTCAAATTAAGTCAGTAAACTTTGATGACATTAAAGATGGTAGTTTCATATGCTATATACATTTGTTTTCCTCTAAATTCCTTAAGAACACAGAAAATTATAAACACATATTTTAAAATTATTTGTGTGCTATAACTCATCAATAAAAACAGAACTTCTTAAAAACAGACAACTAACATGCAAAGATGCTTTTGAAGAGTAAACCGCAGTCTGTGAGTGAGGAGATGAAGGCTTATGGGCTTAACATAGGTTCATAGGTTCGTTAACAACCACTCAGTGCTGAGTTTAGCCCATCAGATGTTCCATCAGACTAATGGCATCCTCATTAGTCAGGGGAAGTTAAAGTGAATAAAATATGCCATTTGCAATGAAGGAATTAGAGAAAAGACCAATGGAGCTTAGGGGTTTGTAGCCCCTTAGGATGAACAACAAC
>NW_022196906.1:4492525-4502049 GCF_008632895.1 Mastomys coucha
AAAAAAAAAAAAAAGAAAAATATGCCATTTGCTAGTCTCAGTTTTAATCAATGGAAAATAATGTTCCTAGCAATAAAGGTTGACCATTGTGGGGTTATCTTTGTCAAGGCATATAACAGGCATACACATCATACCTGCTGTTGGAGTCAGGAAGGTATGATATCAGTCACATGAACAAATGAAGACAGTATGGTATCTCCTTGGGAACAGGATTGTGCATCCCATGGAATCAGGTGAAATAGCTAGTATGTAGTTGGCACTAAAAGTCTGCAGACCTGCATTTACTTCTTGAGTCCTTTCCAGGCTCTTTTTCTACTTGTGTATATGAGATGAAATAGACAGATCCTAGCTCTTGGATCTTATCTCCTGTTCATAAATGGGTTAACAACATTCTTTGAGACATGAACTACATGTAGTTGTTGTTTGAGTCAGTTTTCCACAGGATGGAAATAATGCTTTCTGATAGAAAGTCCAGACAGTAACATCTAGAAATGCTGAAAACTGTTAATAATAGTAGTTTATGTTTATGGTCTTCTGGTGTTACACTCACAATGCAATAAATCTCTGCCTGCTTCCCCTCCCCATCTCCATCTGTTCCTTTCCTCTTATCTTCTGTGTATGATGTTTCTTTTAGTTACACCCAATCTTCTCACATAGGATAAAACATGAACGCAACTCACCTTGTAATGAAAAGTGTTTGAATTCACAGGGTGAGTATAAAGATCTGCTGTGTAGCATTGAGCCTGTAAGTAACAACTACGATGTTGAACACACACACACTTGTTATCAGACTGGATCTCAGAATAAACACTCTCACCTAATCAAGAAGACATAGAGAAGCAGTAAATCTAAAACAATGTGAAAATGAATGAAGGGAGGTAAGAATAGGTGCAAAATGGTGAAGACCAGAGAATGATTCTACATCCCTACAAACATAGATGCTCAGATAGGCACTGATAGCAGTAAGAACACACACACACACACACAGAAAGAGAGAGAAAGAGAGAGAGGAAGAGAGAGAGAGAGAGAAAGAGAGAGAAGTACATTGTAGAGTATTATTAAAGGACATTTATTTATTAGTACTAATTAGTAGTTGATATAAGTGTGTTTTAGGTAATAAATTCCACGACCATAAATGTCCTGAGTTCTGCCCACCTGGTGGATACTGAAGGAGGCACAAATGATGAGCAAATGTGGAATAGAGTTACAAACCCTGCCCTCATGAATCTTCTGTCCTTGACATGGACACTGAGCTGACTTCTGTCTGTTTTCCCTGCCTGCCATTATCTTTCCCATAATCTTTTGCTGATGACTACATTCTCTGCTTTGCAAGCTAACTTACTATGGGACTTCTAGCTGGCTTCATGGAAGCCAGCAGAGAAGAAATGATCAGAAATAGAAATCAATACACCAGTTCCCTGGGGTTCCCTTCATCCATATTCTTGTTCTGGTCAGAGCAACTGTCTCTGCTGTGTCTAGCCCCCAGTTCCTTCCAATCTCCAGCTCTCCCTGCTTCCTGTGTTGTGAGATATCTCTTCTCTTGGAGATGATAATGGGTTCTTGCTGTTGCTATCTATGGAAACCCCTTTGCTATGCCATTTTCCTTCTACTTATGACATTTACAGATCTTCAACTTGACCACTCTTCAGTTCTTTTAAACCATCTGAGTTGTAATCTGTTTTCCTCTAGGTTCCTGACTGATCAAGACTTATAGTTAAGTACCAACATACCAGTATAAATTCAACCTTTCATTAGGGATACTGTAGGAGACAATGCACATAATTTTTGAACACAGAAATTTAAGTGTAAGTTATATACAATAGTCCAACATGGTCTCTTTAAGGGAGCAATGAGTGATGGCTGACGTGGAAGGAATAGGGTTGTATCTGGTCTAGGAAAGAACAATCCAAAGGCTATGAGATCATGAGAAAAATGGAGTTGTCAAAACACCATTCTAGAATCCAGACAAGGACGGTCCATGAGGGATACCTGGTGAAAGCACATATGCATATGCAGTGAGAGGTAGATTTTGCCCTATGTTAGGTCCTGACTAACACTACGTAACAGATAGTGTCACTCTAAAGAAAAAGTCCACTAGGGCCCTGAGCATCAGGAAAGTGGTCAGCACTTTATGTGAGCTGTGAGGAAGTACTATGACAGTTAGTTGAAAATATAGTGTTCATGTTGGGAGAAGTTACCTACTTCTTGTGATGCTAGGGAGGGAATCAAACAGGTCAAAATGTCCCTTTCAGTCATTTCTTTCCATGTGATGGAAGGTGACTTTTTTTGTTTGTTGTTGTTGTTGTTGTTTTTTTCTAGACAGGGTTTCTCTGTGTAGTCCTGGCTGTCCTGGAACTCATTCAGTAGACCTCAAACTCAGAAATCCACCTGCCTCTGCCTCCCAAGTGCTAGGATTAAAGGCATGAGCCACCACCATGCGGCTGTGGCAGGTGACTATTAAGTACTGGCATATTGTCTTATATTGTTTTCCCCTTCCATCATCATAATTCATAGAAAGAGTACCAAGCATGTGTTTGTGTTTGTGTGTGTGTGTGTGTGTGTGGGGAGAGATGTGGGGGAGGGCTTCCTCACTAAGGCAGTATGTCCAGTATGTCTTTTTTTAAACCTTCTTTTAAAGTTATTTATTTTAGTGAGTGGAAACAAGAAAATCATTGGGATGATAGAGAAAATAAAGATTCAACAATATAAATGATTTGAATTGTAAGGTTCCACCCAGAAGGATGGACTCTAAGCCTCCCCCATCAAACACATCTAACTTATTAAATAACCTGCCACAGGAGAGACTCTATGTTGGTTTTTCTCTATAAATCGAGTTTTCTAATCTGTTTTACAATGTGACCCCTTTCTGGTTTGGATGTTAGCACAATTTTCAGCATTTAAGAATTATTTGACTGCAGGATATACAAAAGCCTTTGAAATCCCATTGGAATATATTATTTTTCCATTTATCAAGATTAAAAGTCTGACTTTCAATGCTCCCAGGCAAATGGCAGTAGTTTAAAGGTATCATTCAGTCTTGTGCACTTAACTCGTGTCTTTGGCTTTGGCTTGGGGACCTGACCAGATACATGCATTTTTATACATTATATTATACATCTATTAAACAATTTATTAACAATAGGGCTACACAGACTTTTATTTTTTTTTTCTACCTACCATGATCTCAAATGTGAGTGGAAGTGCATAGACATGTGTTCATGATCTGCCTTAAAATTACAACACATAGTGCTGCTGATGTTTCTCCCAAACCTCTAGCTGAATCTCTACTAGTTACTAATATTTTCCTCTCTCCATGGGCTGATCCTACTGTTTTTCAGAAATCTACACATTTCTGAAACATGTTTTATCTCCATGTAACACTGTGGGTGTTAGTTTAGCACCACTGAAGTTAAATGATTAGTAATTCTGGGAGAGATGCATTTATACAAATTATAATTATAGATCTTGAAAGGACCCTAAGGACTTCTCATTCTAAAAATAATAAAACTGTGTTTGAAACAAGTCCTAACACTATAATCAAACATCATCAGAAGTCCACTCCTGCTACTCATGGGAAGACCCACACTATAGCCATCATTCACAAGCAATACACAGCACAGAATTTAAACATTCAGAAAGACTGTTACTCAGACCAGCCATCATGACAATGTGTTCTCAATCAGCTTTCACTTGGAGAATGTTGTAGATTGTATACATCAAGAGACAGGGAAATACTCAGTTGGATCTCTCTAAGTACTCTTATAGTAGAGGTCTCAGGTTATGCACATATATGTGTGTGTGTGTTTGTGTATGAGCATGTATGTATGCGTGTGCATGTAGGAAATCAGAAGACAGGCTCAGGTGGCTCCTCAAACACTATCTGATTTTTAACAAGCCAGCCTCTCATTTTTCTGGAGTTTGCCAAGTAGTCCAGGCAGACGGGCTATAGCAACTAAAGGAACCCACCTGCCTCCTGGACACTCCAATATAAGAACAGGCAACATGCCTGATTTCATTACATGGATTCTGAGGACTACACTCTCCTTCTTACTCTTACACAGCAAGCACTCTTAGCACCTTCAAACTCTTGTTTTCCCTTGTAGTTCTAGGATTGCACATGAGTCCTATACATATTAGGCAAGCATTCTACCACTACGCCATGCCTCTTATAGTCTCATAAGCCCTTACAGTCTTCACATTTCAACAGCCACATCCTGCAGATGAGTAGATATGGCACTTTGTCTTTTTCCTCTCCTCGCCGTCATGTGCTGAAGGAACCATGAGAGTGCTAGGATTCTCAGGATCGGTAGATAGAGCGATGTAAAGGTCTCCTGCATTAAGATAAGATTCCTTGGTGCTAAAACAACAAATTCCCAAACGTCACTGTGTATAAAAATGATTTAGCAGCTCAAGGGGTCTGGCAACTTGAAAATTCTCAGCTTCCCTTCTTCTCAAAGCACTATAGTCACCACAGGGCTTCTAGGAGAGTGAAGCCTAGCAAAATAAGTAATCCGAACAACTGAGTCATATTTTAATAAACAATTGTGCCTAATTGTAGACTAATATTTACTTACTTGCCAAGTGCAAAGCATTCCATCTTCACAGTTGTTCCCTTAGCAGCTGTGACCGTGAAAGGAAAATGGACCTCAAGTTTTGGCTCATATTCTCCCATTACACCTGGGAAATAAAGAATAGGCATCTTTAAGCATTAAATGAATGCTATAGTTTCTTTCCAGCTTTGGAGTTATTACATGGAAAATCACTCTGGTTTGGTAGTTAATATGTGTTGGATGAGTGTAGAATTTTTAATACATTGAAGTAAAGAGCACACTTACGCTCACTCATCATGGTGAAATCCTAGTCTTCCCATAAGAATGAGGTTGTCTATTTTTCAAAGCATTAATCAATATGGAGAGTTTAGATAATTTTTAAATATGATTTATTTAATGATATATATGTGTATGTGCATGTACATGTGCATGTATATATTTATATAGATGTGCATATGGGTATGTATACATATGTGTGCCTGTAGGTACATGTATGTGGGGGTGCCCATGGAGGCCAGGAGAGGATATTGGATTCCCTTACATAAGAATTCTAAGATGCTAAGAGCTGCCCAACACAGGTGCCAATATATAAACTTGCCTTCTCTGCCTAAGGGCATCAATTACTCTTAACCACTGAGCCTCAGTTACTATTTATACAGTACATAAATACAAATATTTCCTATAATAAATAATTTTTATGAGAATATTTTAGAAATTTATTTTTTGTCATGTAAATTAATATTTATTTAATAGTGCATATATGTTCTTGCTTTTAATTAAAATGTATTTTTATTTATTTGTAATAAATATGCAAATATATATTTGGTAAGTATGCAAGTATGTGTATGCAAGTGCCCAAAGAGGCCAGAAGTGGATGTTGAATCCCCTAGAGCTGGAGTTTCAGGCACTCATGACTTGCCCAATATAGGTGCTAAGAACTGAACTCAGGTCCTTTGGAAGAACAGACAGCATCCTTAACCACTAAACCACCTCTCCTACTCTATTAACTTGTAGTTTTAACTGTTTATCATATGCAAAGCATTTTCTAAGAATTTTAGAAGCTATAAAGATTAATTAGTCATGTACTTTGCTCTCAAGTATTCAATAAAGTTACTTTTAAAGAGAATGCTATAATAAAATCAAGTAAATGGGAAAAACTATACATCAAAGTCAAAAGAAGTGGCAAGTTTCATGACTGAGGTATATCCTAAATATTATGTGCACTGAAGTATTTCAGCAACTGGGAAAGGGAAGGAAGCTTGAAACCATTTGGGAACGGAGATAGAGAAGAACCATCAGGGATGGAGAAATTTGTTTTCCTGGTTTGTTAGAATGTAGAGGAAAGTAATGGGCAGCTCTGCAAGTACAGACAAGAATCCGAGAACAGAGAGTCTGTTCATCCTTGGAGAAATATTCAGCCTCACTATAAGTTGGATCCACTGAGTTGAATGCACATGCTGGAGTTTGAGCAGAGTCAGTCCTGTCAACCACATAATCTCCATAGTTTAGAAATAACAAAGACCCAAATTTTAACAATAGTCAAAGGCAGAGGAAGGACAAGTGAACATGCAAAACAGAGAAAGAAACAAACTGAGGGTCACCCAACATACAATGCAGTATAAGGAAGGGGTCAGACCATCAGGAACAACATTGTTTCCAGCTTGGGTGCATAAAAAGAAAAGAACTGAAAACTTCAACATGACTTGCATGAGTAAGGCCCTGGGATTGCCATCCAAACCACATGCATGAATATAGAGAAGTTTGCAAGTATTAGCTCTGAAACATAGGACACACAGAAATAAGTTTTTGAGTACACAGTTCACATAATAAATGAAGACAGAAACAGGAAGCACCAAATGTGAGCATTTAGAGATAGCAGTGGACGCCATAAGATTGTTTATGTTTTTTCTCATTGAAAGGTCAGTGGTCTGGTGGGCTCTGGGGCTGCTGGCATCAGGGGGCCTTGGGGCTAGCTTTCTCTTAAACATAATGTTTAGGATCTGTGTGTAAAGCAGCAGAGGAAACTGCAGGGACAGCCAGACACTGTTGCAAAGGAGTTCAGTGTGTGGTTTAAAGTGTTTGTGTCAATGCATGTGTATGCTTGTAAGCTTTTGTGTGTATGACTCTGCATGCATTTTTTTTTGTATTTGTGTAACATGAAGGGGGATGGGAAGAGACCAGGACAATTTTAACATGACATAAGATATGGAAAGACAGCACACAGTAGAGTTATCCCAGGGATGGTAAAGTTTTATGTTTGTTTTGATGAGGCATTGAGGACAAAACTCAAAGGGAAAATATGTACAATTTTATCAAGTAAGTAGTGAAGGCTTTAAGACTATCCTTTCATCTTTGTATTAAAGTTTGCAAATCAAAATTAAAATCACAGCAGAGAAATCATCAATGCCACTGTCATCACAGAGTCTGCTGACAGTCAGCCCGTGCCTTCCCAGAGCCAAGTGATCTGGCCATTCGTTTTTCTAATCTCCTAAACTGAGGGACTGTGCAGTGCACATCGAGTCTGAGGAGCAGCATGTGAGTGGGGTGCTCACACAGTGGTGTCACTTAATACTCGTGTGGAAGCTCCCCACTCCGCACCTGCCTCTCTCCCTCAGGAGTGCTCTCTTACACTGCTTTTCTAAAAATCTTTCCTTCCCTCCTTTCCAAAATGTCTCTCCTTTTCTATCTATTCCAGTGGGATCTGGTTTAAAGTCAGCTGAGCATATCTAGTGATGTAAAGTTATCTCCAATGGCTTGTTTGTAAATGTGGTGTCTGTACTCATAGACATCCTCATTTCTATCTTTGCTCAAATGGCCTCATCTTCAAAGTTAGTATCTTAAAATAGATTCTTTAGTTTCCTTTTCCTTCCTATTAATTTGATTATTCTTTTGTATCTCATTTATCCTGATGCAGATTTAATCTAAAGCTTTTAGTTGTATAAATCCCTTCGAATTCTGGGAGTTCTTAAGTGTCATGGAATATTGTAGAAAAGTGGTAGAAATCAATCTCAACTCAAAAATATTTCTACAAAGTTACATATGGAAAATTCTATTAAGAAATCTTAAAAGTATCTGAATCTCTAGTAATTTCTTTTGGTTTTTTTTTCTTAGCATAAATAAATATTCCACTTTGGACACAATTTATGTTAACAAAGCATATGCATTTTACTAAAACAGCTAAGATAAAACTATATGTTAAAGCAAGATGAAAAAGGGTGAATAGGAGACTTTAAATTAGAATATCTGGTCTGAGCTGAATAGTAAGAGAAAGTGCTAGTTCGTTTCAGTTCTGTTCTGAAAGCAATTACTGGGCACACAAGAAAGCACATTGTGTATGCTATGCTGTTTGACAGTTGGTCAAATTCAGCAATTAAGCTCTACTTTATATTTCACAGGGTAAAACTGCCATAGCCTTTACTGTACAGTATAGTTGTAGTTTTAATGTCTCAGTTCATGTGTAGCTTAAAAACTAAAATTTTATGTTCAACAGGATTTGATGCAGAAAGGAGAAAGGCTTAAAAGACAGTGCATTGTAGATGGAAGTATGTGGACTGCTTTCTTCAGCAAGGTACCTTTTGATTTTCAATACCCCTGGTATTGGCTGACTCTTACCTAAGAGCCCTGTTGTATGTCTTCGTGCCTTTGCCCACACACCGCTCTCTCCTGACTCACTTGACAGACCTACTTTAGATTAAATGCCATTAACACAACCTCAAATTGTCCCAGTTCCTAATAAATGGATGCCCTCCAGCTGAGAGTCCATTACTCTCCTTCAGAGTCTTTATGGTTGTTGATTTCTTTCTTTATTGTGATTGTTTATGGAGAGTCAGGGCACATTTCCCTAAGTTGATTGCAGTTCAAATCATGTTACTGGCCAGAAAGATGATGGAGTCAGAAAAATTTGTACAACTTATTAAAATTTTAGAATACAGGGCCCAACTCTAACTAGGGAAGAAGAACTTCAAGGGGTGGTAAGAGATTTTTCTGGGGACTTTGATGCACATTCACAGGACTAGAGCGTAGAAGACGATCAGTCATGGATGAGTCCCACAGGTATTGCAAACACCAGTGACTTACCCTGGTACTACGGCTGTACAGAGTTGCGCTACTACCAGAGTTGGGCTTTGTGTGATTTTCTATGGACTTGTATCTAGTTGGTTATGCTATGCAATAGCAATGTGACCTATTTTAGTAGACTCTTCTGATGCGTAGAGTAGTGCTCATTTCTAGGATACTGAAGTCATGTCTCATACACTTTGGCTGAGATGTGAAGATTTGACAAATCTTTTTCTTATATGTATATTTGCAGTTTTGTTTACAGCATATTTGTGTATGCTTTTGTTTTTCAAGAATGACAGGTATTTTCTCAGTATTTCTTCTGAGAGCCATCTGATAGAATGAGTTGAAGTTCAGGCATCATAATTCTTCACAGTTTCTGCCTTCTGTCTGGTTAGAGGTAAAATTTACTAAGGATACCTGACTCAAGTGTGGTCAGTCTGATTAACCTATTGTCTTACTCATCACACAGACTAAATGTGGGAAGGGTAGCTGTGGTTTAAGATTTTTTTAAATAGAGAGAGAATAGAATCTAAGTTTTTGGTCTTTTTTGGTACCTGATGTTCATTGAACCTTCACTCCATGAAAGAAAGCACTTTGCTATTGACGCAAATTAACACAGTCTGGATGGAATTAATTAAATATGTATGCAGATGGAGGCAGAAGTGATTACTGGTAGTGGTAGCATGTTTCACATTTCTATTCAAGATCTAGTTGCCTGATCTTCTCTTCACCAAACAAGGTGAATAGGAAAGCTTTATTGACTTTAGTTTGGGGTTTTCATTTCACCAACAAGAACTGGCCATTGTATTACATGCAAGACAACTGATGGTGACCCAATCCAAGAGTCTAGCTCTTCTTCTTCTTCTTCTTCTTCTTCTTCTTCTTCTTCTTCTTCTTCTTCTTCTTCTTCTTCTT
>NW_022196906.1:4502099-4527848 GCF_008632895.1 Mastomys coucha
TCCTCCTCCTCCTCCTTCTCCCCCTACTCCTCCTCCTCCTCCTTCTTTTGTTTTGTTTTTATTTTCAAGACAGGGTTTCTCTGTGTAGTCCTTGCTGTCTTGGAACTCACTCTGTAGACCAGGTTGGCCTCGAACTCAGAAATGTGCCTGCCTCTGCATCCCAAGTGCTGGGATTAAAGGCGTGTACCACCACTGCCTGGCTAGCTCCTCTTGGTAAGATTCTAAAGTAACCATATTTAAGACATTATCCTGACAAAATACAAGAAGGGGGGGTGATAAAAACTTGCTAAAGCAAGATAATAGGTTCACCCTATTTTAAAGTACTTTGCATTTTAGTAGATAATTTAAGTTCTAATGCAATAGAAAACTGAAGTTATACATACACTTATAGATAAGAAGTGGGTAGCTAGTAAAGCTTAGGTAGACTACAATGGGAGATGAGAGAAAGAAGAGATGCTGAACAGACAAATAGTAAGAATATTTACATTGGGTTGAGACAGTTATCTGTTGGAGTTAGAAGATATGGGTGGTGGAATTTTAATGATGAAATGTAGAAAATAAAATTTTAATTAAGTCATAGAAGTTAGAGCATCTCTGTGGCTTGTAGTGGGTGTTTCATTTATTACAAAGACTATGCAGGTGCTGTCAGAAAATTTTCAAAAATAAGTTCCTATTAGGGGATGAGTAATATTTAGAAGTATACTTTCTGATTTTTCTACAATGATGCTAGGAATGACTCTATCAAGTTATGTGAGTAATTTAAGAAATATTGTTTTAATAACCAGTAGTCATTTGGTTTCATTTTCTGGTAAGAAGTAGTAATGGTTAGGTTTAATTGTAATTTGACATAGCCAGAAACACCTGGGAGAGACTCCCACTAGATGATAGCATATATTTGGTTGGCCTATGGAAATCATCATAATACAGTTAATTTATGTGGGAATTGTTCACTGTAAGTGGTTCCATTCCCTAGGCAGGGATCCTGAATTATATAAAAGTAGAGAAATCAGACTGAGCACAAACAAGCAAAAGAACATGCATTTACTAATCTCACATGCATTTGACTATAGATGTTAAGAGTTCATTCTTTCCTACTATGAATTAGACTATGTTTTTTTCCTTAGGACTTTTATGTCTCCTGGAATATGCTCTGATTATAGGAAGAAGGAAAATGTCTTCTGCTATGGTGAACTTACTGAATATAACATACAAGTTAATCACATGCTGCCATATTTATGCCACTCAACAAAGAATGAAGATTTACAGCTGCACTGCACAGCTGCATAAAAAATAGCAGAGATAATAGAAACATCTGTGGGGGTTACTTGTGAAACCTCATGGACTCATCTGCCTTCCACCACAGACCCAAAGCCATGGCATGTTCCAGACTATGTCTGTGGCTTCTAAAATAAGTCTCTTGAACATCTATCCTTGGTCTGTACATAGAACACTGTTTTCAGTCATTTTATTTCTATTTCTGAATTTTTAATCTGTCAATAAGTCATTCCTTCCAGAAAATGTCCTTATGCAGAGCTATCTTCAAATGCACACAGCAATCTGCAATGCCAAAAGCCTTTCACTAATTTGGAGGAGTTGCTTCCACCAGCATAGTTGACCAGCTGCTTGAGATACAACATACAACATTAGGAGGGGATGTGCCCAATAACATACTTTCAACTATTGTTAAAAGTTTATTTTTACTCTCTTCTGCTTGGATTTTTTCTCAAGTCAGGTGGTTGAGAACGTCAACTTTCATGATGTTAATATTCACACATAAGGTCTTTTGTATACTGTGCTCTGGTTTGTTCAGGGAACATCTCACAGTGAATCTTATTCTACAAACTCTACTTGTTTCAGTGAGTATACTTAGGCATGATAGTATACAAAGGGACATTGTTTCCAGAGCTGATGCTATGATCGCAGCCTTCTCTCAGGAATTCATGTGCACAAAAGACAATGCAATGCCAAGAAACTGAACACCTGCTAGAAACCCAACACTTTGCTCAGTGTATGCAAGGAGGTTGCTATTTCAATATTGCAATACACAGCACAGAAGGCAGGATTTTCCCACTTGAAATGAGATAAATGAGTCTTGTAAAGTTTAGGTAACGCCCTCAGCATTGCTGAACTATTTAATGAGACACAGGACTCAAACTGACAGTTCTATTAGACGTCAAGCCACTTCCTCTCATGTTCCTATATTGTTCTCCAAGAAGAGTTCTTGTTTGCAAAGCAGAATGCATAATTTGATTTTCTCCAGTTTTGTATACAATCATGTTCTTCTTCAAATCTGACTTTATCAGAAATTTGTTTCCAAGTTACAATTCAATGCTACTTCAGCCTTTTTTCTATCATGTCCTGATTCCTTTACCCACAGATGAACAGAACAGCCCTCTCTACACAGGATCCCAGTGATTATGCTAGGCTGGAAGGTGATCTTTCTTGCCACTTTTCTGGTCTTCTCAGATTTCCTCTCAGTCCTGTTGCAGTCTGTCTTCTGGGTCCCTTCGACCCACTCCACCCTTATTCCTTCAGCATTCTTCCGTTGGTAAAGACCCACTGTTCCCCTAACTCTTTCTCCTCACCCCCTTCAGTCTTCCCATCCAGGCCATCGCTATTCCTCTGTAGCTCACACTGACGTTTTCAGAAGCACTTTCTAGCCAGGACCTAGGGGCTACCACATGTGTCTAGGATTCAGAACCAAATAAGGGAACACTTATCTAACAGAGGATATCATATATCTTCCCTAAGTAACATTTAAAACATCATAATTCTTGTGCCTAGGTCCCAGCACAAAAGTGTAAACATGAACAGATAAGATGATATGCATCCCTCAGAAGCCACAGACCTTATTGCAGTGGTTCTCTATGTTCCTACTTCTGTGACCCTGTAATACAGTTCCTCATGTTGTAGTGAGTTTTTATTGCTACTACATAACTGCAGTTTTCTACTGTTATGAATCATAATATGAAGGATCTCCAATATGCAAGCCCATGAAAAGATTATTTAGTCCCCAAAGGTGTTGGGAACCACAGGCTGAGAACCACTGCCATATTGTATTAAGCCTACATTTGCTTTTATAACTTGACACCAGGACATACATAAATATGATATTAACACAATAGATTTGTGTTAAACCAGAAGTCTTGTTTTAGTCACAGGACCCTTCCTTGAAAATTACCTCTTTGGTCACTTTGGCTTGGTGGTGCTTCACAGGTCTCACACTGAGTTCTATGCCAAATTCTCCACTTTCTAAACTAATTTTCCAACCCTGTGCTCCTATGTTTTAGTTACTTTTTCTACATGTGAACTATTCCATTTAGCTTTCAAAATCAGATTGAAATTTTATTTACTGTTCTGAAGACCAAACTTCATTCTCCTTTGTTTTAAAAACAGGCAGGTCAAACAATTATTTTATTGCCTATCTCATTGCATTTTAATGATGTTTGTATGCCTTTTATCCTGGTTACTTTGTCTTTTCTAGAAGTGAGACAAAATTTATTTTTCTTTCCAACTGAAATCCTTGAATATAAATAAATATATTATGTTCTCTTTGCTTATATGGCACTCCATGTACCCTTGTGTAGATCACAGTCTGTAGCTTTCTGCCACTGAATACTTAATTTTATTTTTTAATTAAAATTTTTGGTCATTGATAATTTGTTCTGAAAGTAGTTTTTTCACTTTGATAGTGTTTCTTGTGTCTAAAAAGACACATCTGTCTTTTTATTCCCAAGGGCATAATGTAGTTCCTGCTTTCACTGCCTTTGTCTCAGTTGCTGGTGTGATTGGCATCTGCTCTCTGCTACCTCCTCTTCCCAGTCCATTGTATACTATGAACCCACATCAATCTTTGGAATTGTATTTGCCTCATTTATTTTCCTTTCTTGAAAACTCAGTGATGTCTCATGGGTTTACTGATGGAATTATTGTTGTTTATTCAGTCATTTAAAGCCTTACAGATTTCTTATGAAGTGAGTCCTTCAACTTTAGTTTTCACGTGAGCATCATAAGTCTATCTGTTCTGGTCAGTCTGTTTCTCCTGATTAATATATTTGATGTATTGATATGCCAACCTATCTATCTAAATACCATCAGCAAGGCTGGGACTGTTAGTTTCACTATTAACTCCAGAGTGTTCACCCCACAGGAATGCTCCATCTCTCAACCTGTCTCAGAATCTATGACTTGCATGTTTCTTCTCTACCTCGCCATTGACTGCTTAATGTTTTATCATTTGACATGCTGTTTCTACAATGAAACATATACTCTGTAAGGGAGATCATTACTGAAAATAACAATAGCCCACTATGATGATGAATCCTTTAAAGGAATTAGTGGAGTCCGCATTATTTAGGACTAGAAAGATACCATAAAATTTCTAGCATTTCCCCCAACAGTCAGTCTTATACATTTGAAAATACTTAGAAGAGTTTTGTGAATTGACCAGTTTTGAATTATGTATAGATATAGTTTTATGGAAAGGAATAATATTTAAAAATAGATTAACCTATTAGTCTACCATTTTCTGTTTAATTTTTATCCATCAAGGAAAATTATGTGAGTTGTTTACTCAGAGACACGGAGATCCTGTTTGGATGTATATCTAATGAGTTAATTTCACTCTTCTGTGGTTTTTACCCGTCTTCCATTTCACAAAACATCCAATTCTGACTTGGCAAGATATACCAATTGGACTAAATCCATCAGTTTCTATGTTATCCATTGTTAAACATATTGGGCAGAATTAAGCCAAAATATGGGCAAAATATTTGAACCATAGAAGAAAATTATCAAATGTAACTGTAGCAAGAAACAATAGGTGCTAGGACCTCATATTTATTAGACTTTAAAATACACGAGTCTGGGTGCCTGAATGGACAATGCCATCAATAAAACCCTTGGACTACAAGCATGAGAACCTGAGTTTGGGCCTAAGAACCCACATAAGATGGGTGACACGATGGTCTACGCATGTATCCCAGTGCCAGGAACGAAAGCCAGGTAGATAGTTGGGGCTGGCCAGCTGCTCTAGCCTGTTTGACAGGATTCAGCACAATGATGGGTTGTGTCTCAAAAGTAGATGGCAGAGCCTGAAGATCAATACCAAAGGCTATTCTCTGGCCACAAATTTACCCTTAAACACACATTGACACACACACACACACACACACACATACACACACACACACACGCACACATGCACATGTACATGCATACGCATCCATGCCCTCTGCTCACATATTTATTTTATGTAAAAAAGTGTGTGTTCAGTTTATTGCCAACACAGTGAAAAAGGAATGGGGATAGGGAGAGCAGCACAAAAATGAGGGTAATGAGACAAGGACTAATGGAGAAGAGGCAGAAAGGACGTGTGTTTCCCCTGTATACAAAGTCCTGGTTCTGTTAAGTACCAAGCTGGCTTCAGAAGAGGCTCATGTTCTAGGGGTAGGTATTATATGTATTTACTGCCAATATACTTTAGCTTTGAATATTGACTTCATAAATCTAAAAAGCTTCTGTTTACTTAAGTTCTACACTGCCCTATCCCAGTGTTGAAATTTGTAGTTTGCAAATCTGTTGGCTTTACAGGCTTAAGTTGGCTTAGTAAATCAAGGTTTAACAATGTAAGGGATTCGATGACAAATTCAAATATAATCTAGAGAACCTTATTTCTTCCATTTTTTAAGTGGTTGGCATTTGGATTTATGAATGATGTTGAAGGTTATAAGCTACACCTCCCTAATTTGTCAGTTAGCTTTTTCTAAGATCTCTGAAGTTACAGAAGTCCATTAAAATCTACAATACAATCACAACACTTCTGTAACATTTGAGGTCATGTACCAATCATTGTGGTATAATAAAAGGTGACTTAATAATGGAAATAACACTGACATTTCATGAGGCTTCTGTTTCATGCTAAATCCTTTAGATATACCCTCTATTCATCAGAACCTCACTGAAGGGCTCTGAACATACTTATCTTATCTCTGAGGAAATTAATTCAAGGAAGTTGAAAATTTTCCTGATGAAAGCAGGTGATTATTAAATGCTCAAGTCAGATTCAAGTGTCTTTCACAGACATGATGCTAGCCTCTGATGAAATTAGGCTCAGACAGATATGGTATGGAAGGAGGTATTATTATTTTCTTTGTCTTTATTTTGCATGTTCCACTTTTCTCTCTGCACTATCTTCCGTGGGGCCTTTGCACATGCTTTTACCTCCTTCTGGAATTCTGCTCAAATAAGGGCAATCAATCAACTCCTTGTTTTATTTCCACTCCCCCTTTAAAACCCAGCCTACTTGTGCAAATTTTCTAAAAGCCCAGAGTTCAGATCTTCCCTCCCTATACACACAGCATAGAATTCCTGGTTATATTAACCATTTACACATGCAACATGGCTTCCTTAATCTAGACCATCATTTTTATTTGTGTTTTCTCTCTGCCCACAAGCCAGTTGAGAGTTTGCTCATATGCAATTGTTAAAGTTGCTCCGTGAAATAAAAGATGACAGATCCAAAGTTCTTTATGCTTATTATCTTTAGTTTTACGTCAACTTCATATAGAGAGTTGAAAGAATCAAAATACCAGTATTTATAAAGAATGGGAAACATAGCTTCCAATGACCCAGAAGTGGGACAAGAACCCAGTGAAGGTTGCTCTCAATCCACACAACATACAACTTTAAATAGTGCTCCATTAGGACATCTCCTCTGGTCATCTTTACACTTCTACATTTCTTCCTGTATCAACCTAGTTCCTTTTCCCTCAGAGTGTCTCAGTAATACTTGTGACAAACTAATCACTAGCTCACTAAAGTGAAAATTATTGATCTCTGATTCTCTTGAAGGAATCTCTCCTGTAAAAACAAAATGCTCATTCATTGTATTGATTATTTATGCATTGGGCTTTTAGCATGAGTGCTGCGTTATGTTACAGGCAGGGAAAGGTTTGTAGACATCAGTACTCTTGCATTCTACTAAGATAGCCAGAGGGCCTATTTCAGAGTTTACAATCTCTAAATTATCCCCACTATTTTTCCCTTGCTATTTTCCTTTCTTTAACTCTGAATTTCTGATTCTCTGAAAGCTTTTTGAGATTATGGCTTCATGTAGACAGAAGCAAACTGAGAAGGGCCTGAGGCAGTGGCCAGTAAAGGGGAAGGCAGCTCTTTATGAAACATGGACCAGTCATCCATCTGTACAATCCACACTACACATTTTTGATCATCATTTTGAGACTGCTAAATATCTCTTCATGTCAACACTCATTATTTATTAAACCAGCAAGTGATAAAAATACTCATTAAGAACCCATATATTCTTCATTCTTTTTCTTTCATAGTTAATTTTTAAGTACTACATTTTACAAGGCAGCCTACATGTGAAGAAGGAGCATGTCATATTAAGTAGACCTTACTAATTATAAAGGAAATTAGACTCCATATTCTCTTGATAGATATTCTGACAGATAATTAACACACTGAGGAGAGGCAACCTCACATTCTCTAAAGATGAATCATACCATTCTCAAGGATCAGGATAACCTGGTTTTCCTTATGTGGGTTAATTCTTATACTTTGTCTTATTTTACAGGTTGTATAGATTCATGTTTTTTTGATAAATTTAGAAGAACATACTTGTAGCATGTATTCCAAGACAATTAAGAAGAAGCACATACTGAGTCTCTTAGCCAGAATCTTTGGGAAGTCCATCTTGCATATCTCATGCCAGATGGACAGGGGAGATGTTTCAGTGGGTAAAAAGGTTGCTGCCAAAGTAGGAAACTCTAAGTTAAGCACTTTCTCTTTATAATGCCAGTGCTGTACAGGGGTGAATGACACATGCGGATCTTGAGACCTTGCTATCCAGCTGGTGTACCAAATAGGTTCAGTGGGAAATCAGGTCTGAAAAATAAGTAAGGTGGGAAGTAGTAGAGAAAGATCCAAGGTTAGCCTTTGCCCTCTACATGTTTATCTGTGAACATCTGTACCTGTCATACATCCATACTTGCACACACCTGCATATATATGAACCATCAAAAATACAAAGAAATGGATCCCAGGGACTAACATAGAAATAAATCTGACACCCAGATGTGATACTGCTCTCACACCTGCTTCAGAGGATGGGATAGACAAAGCAGAAGACTTAGGACACAGTCTTTATCCCAGATTTGTCACTGATTGTCACACATAGACATAGGTCTGGAGCTTGTTGACAACTGAACAGTAAAAGCAAAGAGTAAAATGACACTGTAGTGAGACAAGAAGAGGTAAAAGTACCCTCTGCCCCCCATAATTGCAGACTATAAAAATTATGTTCATTGTGTGTTTGTGTGTATCTCTGTGTGGTGTTTGTGCATATGTTTTCTTGAGCGTGTACATTTTTGTGTTTATATGAATGCATATTAATGTGTTATATATGTGTGCATCTGTATGTAGGCATGTATGTATTATATGCGTGTGGTATATGTATGTGTGTGTGAATGTGTATATGTGTATATGAGTATTTGTATGTATGTTTGTGTGTCTGTGTGTGTGAATGTCTGTTTCTGTGTGTACGTATGTGTGCGTGCGTGTGTGTGTGTGTGTGTGTGTGTGCATAGATGTATAGCATTCACAATGCTATTTGATTGTCTTGGGGAAAATGTTCTGTATTTAAAGTGCTCGTCTTAAAACCATGCTGATCTGCATTTGATCCCTAGAACCTACAGAAAGCACCTGTGTGAAAACACAACTGATTCCAGTGCCGTGGAGGCAGAGTCAGAAGAATAGCTGGAGCTGTGAGGCGGCTGGCCTAGCTGAATGGTGCCTTCAGTGCTTCAACTTGAAAGGTTTCAACTCAAAGATCTAGGTAGAAATCTACTGAAGGACAGGCTCTGAAGTTGACCTCTAGCCTCCACAGGCACCTGTATGAGAATGGCACACATCCACCTTTCTTACATATAATAACACACTTGACGATGGCATGCATCTACCTCTCTTACATAAAATAACATACATGAGAAATGGCAGGCATCCACCTCTCCTACACATAACAGCACACATGAAAATGCCATCCATTCATCTCTCCCATATATAATAACACAATGAGAATGGCATCCATCCACCTCTCTTCATACAACACCACACATGAGAAATGGCATGTTTCTATCTATCTCATGTGCAAAATGTCAGTCATAGAAGATTTGTGAAAACTTAAGTGTCAGAAGGATTTAGTTAGTCTCCAGGCTTCCATTTTCCTCACTGATTTTTGTCTACACTACTAAATGACAAAGATTATCAAGCATGAAGATAAATCAATGAGTTTTAAAACAAACTGAATAACGGCAAAATATATTGTCCTAAATCAGTTACCACCCAGATTGTACACTTTGAAGAATACAATACTCATTTTAATATATGAGTCACAGTATATTTTTAAAGAAAATTAGTCTTTTCATTCTGTGGTAAGTATATAAACTATCTCATCATGGTAAACTGTGGGGCAAACTATCCTAAATATTACAGATTGTTTTCTGGAAGTACATTTAAAATGCTCAGTATCTAAGAACTGGTTTTTAACACAAAATCAATTCCATTGTTCTTTCTGGATGGAGAAAACCTTAAAACATACCACATAAATTACTCAATTTTAAGCAAATTGACTGGGATGAATTGTGAGAGTAATTCTAAGAGAGAAAATTGGAGACAATGATTTTAAGTGATTCATATAAGTGTCTTTTTTTAAGTGTCTTTTTTTGTTGTTGTTTTTGTGGATTTTTTTGTTTGTTTTTGTTTTTCAAGATATGGTTTCTCTATGTAGCCCTGGCTGTCCTGGAACTCACTCTGTAGACCAGGCTGGCCTCAACCTCAGAAATCTGCCTGCCTCTGCCTCCTAAGTGCTAGGATTAAAGGCATGTGACACTATGGCCTGGCTCATATAGTGTCTTAAGGCTATTTTTAAACACCTCACTGAGATAAAATAAAATGTCAACTATCATCTCACCATACTGAACAAAACCTTTTTCTGTGATGTACATTACAAACACCTGTCCTTTCTACTCTAGCCTGCCTCAGAAAAATATCCAGGCATCTAAGTTTTCAGCAAGATCCTACCCATGGTGATATTTCTTTTAAATTCAGAAACACTATCTGGGAGAAAAAAAAGAATTCAAACTTTAAAGATACACATAACATAAAAATACAAACATATAAAGTATTAACTGACTCATTATATATTTCATTGTTGCCAGACTTATTCTAGTTATACATGTGTGCATGTGTCTGAGTCCATTGGTGCAGATATCTTCAGAGGCCAGAAGAGGGTATCTCATCCCCTGGAATGAAGTTGTAAGAGGTTGTGAACCACCCAACCTGGGTGCCAAGAAGTTACCTCTGATCCTCTACAGCTAGGTAAGCATCAATAACTGCTGAACTCTCTCTCCAGTGCTGAATTCATCACTCTTTGTAGATTTATGGACTGAGTTCAGCATTGTATTCAGATCTTCAAATATCTTCCCTTTTTAATCCTTTCCCAGGTATCTCTCCAGAGAAGTAACACAAATTAATGATCCATTTGGGTGGGTGCTGAAGGTTCCACTAATTACTGCCTTTTGTTTTGGTGAACTTCCTGTGTCACACAAACTTCAGAGTCTGGAGACACTAGTGATGATTGTTTCTTCTGCCAGGTAAAGGTTCTCCTGGGAGAGTCTGGTGACCCCCACTACCAACCTGTAAGTACTTGTCCACCTGGGAGAAGAGAAAACCTTCAAAGTAACCATCCCTAGTACTTTTGATTTGAAATAAATTCTGATATTCCTTGATAAAAGAAGGAAGCAAATAAAACCCCTATATCTCTACAGAAGGGGGCTTGTAAATGAATGATGCGTATACTTTAAAAGATTCTAGATTATTAAAAGATTTTGATGGAAACACACTGGCACTCTAACATGCCAAGGATCAGAGGATCAGCGGTGAGGAGGACACAACATCTGTCCCAACACCAAGAGTAACTGGGACCAGTGGGACCCAGGTACACAGGAACTCCACCAGTCCCTTGGCATAGGTTTCTTCCAGTCTGTTTGGGCCAGTGCCCTGAGCAGACCATGAGCACAAGCTCCACAGCTAGTCTGACAATACCCAGAGGAAGCTCCACTCCCAAGTGCTCTAACATCCCCAGGATCAGAGGATCAGAGGTGAGGAGGACACAACATCTGTCCCAATACCAGGAGTAACCAGGATCAGTGGGATCCAGGCACGCAGGAACTCCTCCAGCTCAGTGGCATGGGTTGCTTGCAGTCTGTCTGGGTCCATGCTCTGAGCAGACCTTGGGTGTAAATTTGGCAACCAGTTCCAAACACCCAGAGGAAGCTCCATTCCCAGGTGCTCTAATGGACCGAGGATCCCAGGATCCCAAGATCCCAGGATCCCAGAGACAGCTTGACTCTAAGGAGTTCTGACACAACCAGGGTCACAGGAAAGACAGGCCCCAGTCAGATTTAACTAGGGCAGGTAACACTAGAGATAACCAGATGGTGATAGGCAAGCATAAGAACATAAGCAACAGAAACCAAGGTTACTTGGCATCATCAGAACCGAATTCTCCCACCATAGAAAGTCCTGCACACACCATCACACCAGAAAAGCAAGACTCAGATCTTAAAAGTAACCTTCAACAAACCTACACAAACCTAATTCCACCTCTAACAACAAAAATAACAGGAAGTTACAATTAGTTTTTCTTAATATCTTAATATGAAATTAATATTACCAACATATCCTAATTGACTGAAATCCAAAAATATGAGGAATTAGAAATTTGTTTGCTGTAATCTAGTGTTCTCTCTAATTTGGTAATTTGAGAAATTGGTCCTATATTGTACAATCCATATATACTTTCTGCTTGTTTGTACATGACAGTGTCTTGCTGTGTGCCACATAATGGTCTTGAAATCATGCTTCTCCTATCTCAGCCACTCTATTAATAGGATTGTTTATTTGATATTTTTACACTATACTGTGGCTTTCAGAACAGCTTACATATTTCAAAAGTATTTATACAGCCAAAAGAAATATAGACTACTAACTTGGGAGGTGGCTTGTAAGAGAACAGCAAAGAATGAGACTGAATGCTTTGCTTGATGTTTGTAACTATTGTATCAAGTTTGAAAAGAGGACTTTAAAAGTTACTCCTTCTCTGAGATGAATGCTTTTCAAAATCATTACAGCCAATGAACCAGATTCTTACCCTCACTTAATGTCTTTGCCACCCTCCAAGCAGATCCATTGTTCATTGAAACAGTTGGTGAATGATTTCATGGATAGACCATCTTAATACACACCATTTCTTAAATGAATGTAACTTGTTCTCTGTGGACTAAGAATGAAAACAATCTTTCAAGTCAAATAGCTTTGACTATAGCAGTAAATCTGTATCCAAATATTGTGCCTACAATTCATTCCTTGGTGCAGCAGAACTGTTAACTCTTAGCTTAACTATGGTGGAGGTAAAATCCTTTGGTGATGTGAGGGTCATTGAAATACAGCCTTATTACAATGAACCCCAATGTCTAAAAATTGTTCTTATTTTGGTCTTGTACCACAATAAGAGCTAAGATTTTAAGCTCTACTAAAAACAAGACAAACAAACAAACAAACAAAAAGTCTTTATCAATTTATGTTCATTTAAAAAACTAGTAGTGATGTATTACTTTAAAATATGCAATTAATATGTTTGGAGTTATTTCATATTTATATTGAGAAAATGTGAGTATTTTCATTATTGCTATAGACAGTATCTACATAAGACTGTTCAATTGATTCCTGCTTTATATCAAACAATTTTTATAATACTCATTTTTATTGTTAAAATATTTTATAAATTTTAAAGAATATGACAAAATTAAAAAAAAATGAAAGTTACTGTAGGTATTGAAAGGAGGTCTCTTGGAGGACTGTACAAAAGGGAAAGAAGAATATGATGTAATTCTATTTAATTAAAATATATTTTTAAATGTTAACAAATTCAGATAAATTGAAATTTTGTATCTTTTCTCATCACAATGCAATAAAACTTAAATCAATAAAAAAAGATGTTGATGTTTAAAAATGCTTTAGCAACTCTGATTGGGTAAATCTCATATGGGGCCTCATATTTTCCGTTTTTTATAACCGCCCCTAGATGATTTACACTAGTTCCTGACCTCAATAACATGTAGTTAGATATAATAAACATATATTTCATGTAGACTTTAGGTGAATCTCCTTAAAATTAATAATGCTCTTTAAAATTAAATAAATGACAAAGTATGAATTTTAGAGGTACCTTTTGTGATAGTTCTTGAAATTGTTTGGACAAAGGAAGCTATAAAGAGAGTAGCAAAGAGAGTAGTCTTATAGATTAAGCTGGTTGTTGTTGACTACTTTGCAAAGCTTGCTCACAGGAAGGTTTAATGACTTTCCCAGTATTCAGGAGGTGTTTGACTCTCTGGATGGAATCTATGGGTCTATACTTTATACACCTGCATCATAGGCTGATGTGGATAATATTAAGTATAAGGGAGATGAAGCTTAATGTGTAAGAGGATGCTTTTATAATAAAAACCAGACTGCTTGTTACAGGGTAGATTTTATTCCTATTTATAGCACCTATATGATGGCTAAATGATCGTAGGTAAATCATTCAAATATCTGAAGACAGGGCTAGAAGTTTGCAGATCATCATAATGTGGGGAGAACATGAGGGAGAAGAACCTGAGAGCTGGGGAGCACTTTCGAATGGAAGTAAGTGAAGATGCTAATCCACAGTCCCCATCCATGAGTGCTGCTGGCTGACCACTCCATTCCCAAATGTGGAAATATTGGTTCTCCACAGATGAATCTAAATTTGCACAACAAACAATATGAACAGCAGAACACCTGAAACAGCAACACTCCAGAAGGGTGGCTTATGACTACTATGACCAAATCCCTGCTAACAAAAGGCCGAGGGATTCCATGTAAACTGCTAACATTTCCTCCAGCCTATTATGTACCTGCTACGCTCTAGGAGCTTTGTTTATAGTAATGCACTTAATATTCACAGTTCCTTCTGCAGAAGATAATAAATGTTAACCCCTCGTTCAGGAGAACACATTGAGGTTTAGATAGGTTAAGTCTCAAACCCAACACAAAGTAGGCAGTAAATCAGACCCACATTAGTTAAAATGATTCAGAGCTACTCAATTTTTGAGTTCAGGTGTGATGTCATTCTCAAGAATACACTTTCTTGGTGGTCGGTCAAAAATGCAGGGTATAGCTAGTTTCTTGGTATCTCATCTGTGATTTTTTTCCTGTGTATTTTATATTAAATGTGGCAATGCCTTTGAGAATGAGTTCAGGTAGGGATAGTAAGAAGGCCACTGATTAGGGTATGGGGTGCTGTGCTGATGTATGTAGAAGTAGAGAGAGGGAAAGATGAAAATGAGTTTGCAGAAATGGACCTTACACAGCTAGCCAAACCTTGTACACTTGTGATTTAGACAATGGAGGATTCTAAGCAATGCACAAGAAGGAAGCTTAGAGGAAAGAGTGAAAGGTGCAGACACACCTATATAGGAGAACATGCTGTCTGGCAAGTCAGGAATATTTTCTTCTTTAGACATGACCTGGCACAAGGCTAAGGGGGAGGAAAGCTGAGAGAATACTGACACTTTTGACTAAGTGTTGTTTTATTGGTTTTGAGAATACAGTGAGTGGCTTGCTAAATATGAGTGCCAGATAGGAGGGCATTAACTAGGAAGAGGGAGTGCAGCAGAGATTGTGCATGGTGACCCTTAAGAAATCTCTATTGTGGATGCCAAGAAGTACATGCTGACAAGAGCCTAATATAGCTGTCTCCTGAGAAGCTCTGCCAGAACCTGACAAATACAGAGGTGTATGCTTGCAGCCAGCCATTGGACTAAGCTTGGGGTCCCCAATGGAGAAGTTAAAGCACTGAAATAGCTGAAGGGATTTGCACCTCCATAGGAAGAACAACAGTATCAACCAACCAGAGCTCCAGGGTCTAAACCACCAAACCAAGGAGTACACATGGAGGGACCCGAGGCTCTAGCCACATATGTATAGATGGCCTTGTTGGGCATCAGTGGGAGGAGAGGGCCTTGGTCCCATGAAGGGTCAATGCCCCAGTGTAGGGGAATGTGAGGGCAGGGAGGCAGGAGTGGGTGTATGTGTGGGGGTACACTCTCATGGGAGCATGAGAAGGACAGGATAGGGGGCTTCTGGGGTGAAATCCAGAAAGGGGATAACTCTTTAAATGTAAATAAATAAAATATCCAATAAAAAATAAAATAAAAAAAGAAATCTCAAAATGGAAAAGCACGTGGGAAAGCTTAACTGGTATATTTGCCATCTCCTTCTCCCAGCATTCATTCCACATTCAGGGCTAAGAATGATCTAAGCCTAAGGATTTCTACTCACACAGAGAATTCCAGAAGCTGGGACAGAATGAGTGACATAGGACCAACTTAAGTTATAAAGTGAGTTCTAGGCAAGCTTGTGTGTGTGTGTGTGTGTGTGTGTGTGTGTGTGAGAGAGAGAGAGAGAGAGAGAGAGAGAGAGAGAGAGAGAGAAAGAGAGAGAGAGGGGAAGGAAGGGAGGGAGAGAGGAAGAGAGAGAGCACATCTGCTAAAACTTATGTATATATTCAGTATTATTATATCATTATAAATGATTCACAATGTTTCAGAATTATTTCTTGAATTATAATGAATGACTTTCATCAAAATCAGGGAAAAGGCATACAGTACATATATATTTGGTAAATTTATCTCACTTGTAAGCACTTAATAAGTAATTCTTCAAAGTTTCTGGGAAATGCTGAGAGTTAATAAGATGTTGTATATTGATTTTTTATAATAAATTTTATCTCTATGATTAGAAGTTTGAATTATTTTTAAGACTGTTTGAGAAAATTGATTTGTTAGAATGACTAATTGCCAAGAACATCTGCGCAAATGCAGCATTCCTTCCATTCAAAAACTATCCAGTGACTTCCTGATATTTTCATTTAATTTGCTTCATATTGGGATGATACAGTTTTGAGATAAGCAATAGGAGAATAAATAAAATATTAGTGAAGGAAAAGTTCATACATTACTGTGGGGACTGACATAAAGCTTCTATATTGTTTGGCTTCATGGCTAAGATGTGTGTAGCCAGACAGAAATGTTCTTGTTAGGACTTCTCACATTCCCTTGCATCTTATCTTTAAAGTAGTGTTCTCAGCAAAGAACAGGGAATGGAAAATGTCCCTTGGATTTAGTAGAGGACATTAGATATTCAAGGAACAAAAAGAAGAAAGAGAGAGGAGGAGGGCAGGGGAGAGGAAGAGAGGGGGTGGTGAGAGGAGAGGAGGGGAGAGGAAGGGAGAGAAGAGGAGGAGGGGAGGGGGAGACTCTCTCTCTAATGTGTAATGCTTAGGAAGTCAAAGTGATTTTGTTATATCCCAATGCCCACTATCTAACAAAATGTTACCTTTTCATCCTCACAAACCTTCCTGCCCTCTTAGGATACTCATGATAGAGGAAGGCTCATCAATATATTTCAATGGAATGTTTCCATTTAAAATCCTTAATCATACAGGGAAATGTTCTGAACAATGCAAACCAACACCAACAGTGCCAAAGTCCTATTCTGTCCTTCTTGAGGGCCAACTGTGATGTCAACAAATACAGATTTCAGGCTCTACTGTTCTTCTGTACTCAGCAGAGAACTGATGGCGTTGATTCTTGGATTATGTAATTAGCTAATTCTGTACATAATTTCCTTGTTGACAAACAGCTTGCTCTAAAAAGTAAACATGTCCATGCATATGCTTTCAACCATTAACTTTTTCTTTGGTTCATTAGCAATAAAACTAAATAAACAAAGCCACCAGTTTCCCCAACAAGAAACAGTGTATTTATATTGCCGACTTTCTAATTTGTTCCAGTGTGGAAACTGATGAATCCTCTAATATAAGCCAATTTCTCTACATGCATTCCAAATCCACACTCTCTTTTCTTCTCTCCTCACTAACATGGGCATTTTAATTCTATTGTGCTATCTTACTCCAGAGATGCATAGGGGCCAAAACATAGTTTACCCATCCTGTCCTGTCCTCTCCTCCCTTCCCCTCTCCTCTGTTCTCCCCTTTCTTCTGTCTCCCCTCTCTGCTTCCCCTCTCCTCTGTCCTCCCCTCTCCTCTGTCTTTCCTTCCCCTCTGTCTTCCCCTCTCTTCTGTACTCTCCTCTCCCCTCCTCTCTCCTCTCCTCTGTCCTCCCCTTTCCTCTGTCCACTCTCCCTTCCCTTCTTGCCATCAATGTTCTTTTTCTTCTTTTCAACTTTTCTTTGTGTGTACTGGATTTGAACACTGCAGGAGGCTGTAGCAAGCATGTAGGTATTAAAAAGGAAGACTCTGTTTGACTAGGAAGTGAGGATTCTGTTCTTAGACATAATGGACTTGGGGAAGAAATATAGCTTTCCATATCTTCCCAGAGAACCAAAGTCATTTTCAAAACTCAATGACCCTAGATATCCCTTGAAATGGATGTGGATATTTTATATCACTATAACAGCAACACATTTCTTTTAGTTAATACTTACCCAAATGTTTTTATCTTTTGCATTAACACCTCAATGGTTTTCAAGATTAAAAATATGAAGTGTGTGTATGTATGCTCTGTGTGTGTTCTTTCACGTTGTGTGTGTATAAGTGTGTGTGTGTGTGTGTGTGTGTGTGTGTGTGTATGTATCTGTGGCTCCTGAGTTTAGGTGCCCCAGGCAGCCAGAGGAGAGATACAGATCTTGTATTGAATTATGAATTGTGAGGCTCCTAGTGTAAATGTAGACAACTCAATTCAGGTGACTTTCAAGAATAGCACATGCTCTTAATCACTAACTGTCTATCTCATTCAATGGTTTTGGAAAATTACGTCTCTCATGCAGTAAACACGGAGGTTGAAAACACAGTGTAAATCAAGGCTTCCTAATAAGAGTGGGAATTCTGTGAGAACATACAATGTGCAACATGACCATGGAAAACAGACACATGAATGCCAGGAATTGACAGAGGCAGAAGTGTTTGAGAGAGAGAGATGGCAGAATGAAAACTGGACAGAGAGAAATGTAGTTTGAACAGGAATCTAGGCATCTGCTATGTAGAGGACAAACATTTGATTCATTATCCTGTGTGCCATATTGAAAACCTGATCACTCATAACAATTTTAATAGACACATTTGTGTGTTCAATTTAGTGATGTATGAGACAGGCCTCATCAGGATGTTGGGTGATGAGGCAGAGGCTAGGATGCATGTAAAATGTGTGCTGGTAGTGAGGCTACATCTCCCTTTTCCATACAAGGACAACTGCTATGTATTTTTGCTCCTTTTTCTATATTCAGTGCCCAATGTAATATCTGATCCTAGTAGGTTCACTGTCCACATAAACTGGACATGAAAGCTTTGATTAGTTTCCTGAGCTTGCAACTTCAGAGCCAGTGTTCACAGGGCAAAAGTGCATAGTCACTCTTAGGAAGTGGAGATAGAAAACCAGCAGTACATCCTTCAAGACTCCCATTCTGGGACGCTCTTAGTGTGCTCTATGATTACCATTTGGAGCTCATTCTTTATGGTTCTGGTTATAGTGGGCCAATTCTGCCTTTCTGTAGACATACTTATCTTTATAATGCAATACCATTTTCCCGATTCTATCCTGTACTACACCCGCCTCTCGCTTCTGCCCTCAGATATAATACCTACACCCAAATATCAGTTCAAATTTTGTTTTCAAACTCAAGCTAACACATGCATTTTCTAACCAAGAGTTTATTAGGTAAAAATTTACTAGACCTCGAAAGGAAAAACTTCTGCCTACCCACACATCCTTTATTATTTTTAGAAACTGTTTTTTTTTTTTCAGAAAAGTGTAAAATTTCAATGTTCTTAAAATGACTTTTATAGGTAACACTATGGACACAGCAGCTTAAATATAATTTTTATATTCAAACCCCCACAGAGGTGTTTGCCAAGCTTGCAAAAATTCTGAATATAAACGCTGCCTCTGCCCTGAGAGGTTTAAAGGCTTGCCTCTGCCCTGAGAGGATGGAAACCCAGTGGGAATTGCAGCTGACAGTGGTGTCATCAATGAATTCATCCATGATCTTACTCTATTTTTATTTTCAGTGTATGCATTTAGTATTTGAAATGCATGAGGGCAAACATTCAGGTATATATCTTTTATGCAAAAATGCGTTTCAATTATCAAATAGTAAAGAATAATCAAATCATGACAACAGAGCCTTGAATTGCAATAATTTTTAATAATTTGTTTCTATTTTCACATCCTCTTGCTATTAAATTGTAATCATTGGATAACTTGTGCAAGTCTTAATAAGAATTGTTAACTTTTCACTTTATTTAAACGGTGTTTTAGAAGCTTGAGTGCTGGCATAGACTTCTCCATTGGTTTCCTGGAAGACCTGGTTGCCTGCGAGGTGTGTTGCAAACCCAGTGAGGAGTTTGGATACTGAAGGTATGTTCTCAAATGAGGGTAAAGATCTCATCCAGTAAATACATAAATACGAGAAGAAGAAGGTTGCTTACTATGCGCCCACCATTCATGTGAAAGAATTGAGTTCCATGTTACTCAAAGGCTTCGTGTTTAGAGACTGTGAATGGTTCCTGGAATTATTCTGCAAAGCTATTCAATAAATATATCCTCAACCTTATCCTTAGTTCCATTTCTTAAAGATATATATTTTTAAAATTTTTATGTTATATAAATTTGTGTGTGCCTGGATACATTGTGTATGTTCCACATGTGTGCCTGATATCTTTAGAGGACCAAAGAGGATATTGGATTGCCTAGCAGTAGAGTTATAGAGAGTCCTGGACCACTTACCATCAGTGCTGTGTAAAGAACCTCTGTCCTCTGCTTCAACAGAGGCAAGTCATCACCACCTTGCCAGCTTCAGGTCCTAAATCATAATACAATCTGACTGGTAATATTGACTACAATGCTTTGTTTGTTTGTTTGTTTGTTTGTTTTCTAGACTTTTGGGGACACATGGTTTTTAGCACTTTTTGTAATCCTTTTCATCCCCCTATTCTTCATTTTAGTGTTTTATTTACCTTTAATCTAGCTTGATGTTTTCTTTATAGGCCAGAACTGTATCAATATGGCTGATTGGTTGTGGTATTACTGCCCTCTTTTGGATTTCTCAAAGATAATAGTTTTCCTTCTGTAAGGTCTCTGAGGGAAAGAGGTGATATATAACCAGATAATGTAGCCAGCATTGCTCTGTGTACTACAGGTCTGTGACCACATATTACTGAAACCTCGCCCTAGATTCCTCACTCCCTGGCTTCCTCACTCTACACTTCAACTCTTTGTTTTGGTATCTCCTTGTGTTCTCTTGATTATTTTTGTTTCAATTTTTTAAAATTCTCTTAAGCAATTTTGATCCTCCAGGGCTTGATTTGAATGTCATATTTTTCTTATTTACCTGTGTGTTCTTTTTCACTGTAACAGTAGTTTCTTTTTTTCATATTGTAATGTTATCTTGATATCTGAGCATTAGTATTCAAACTAGAAGTTGCTTTTGTAAAGCAGAAATTTAAGAAACATTGCAAGGTTATCTTCCACCTTGGTTTTAACTCTTGTTTTTTTTTTTTATTGTTTTTACAGTTATGTTTTTATAACTTTAAGTTTGCTCATTGGCAGTTTCATAAATGTATATACTATGTTGATGTTATACTCACCTACTTTCTCTATCACCTCTCTCCAATATCTACAACAATCCTTTCTACAAGCTTTTATCTTGTATTCATGTCTTTGTGGGTGTCTATGTACGTGTGTGTCACATTGAATTTAACAAAAGCCATGAGAACATTCAGCTTATGGGGGAGTGGAAGGCATCAGTGATCTTATCTAATTTTCAACCCAAAGAACAATAATACCAGTAGGGCAGGAAAAATGTCCATTGGTGAAATGGCAGCATGACAATTGTGGGGGTAACAAAGTAGTCTCTGCTTGGGTTTGAAGTGTGCTCCACAGCATGAACTCATGCCTGGGGCTGTCAACCCAGTCAGAATCTTGTTGTTGAGTAGTAAGTCTCCCTAGAGGAAAACTTACTACTGTTTTTAATTTAAATTGACACAGCTGTCTAATTGCTACTATCTAAACTGGCATGGCTGGCTAATTGCTACAGACAAATGTAACTCTCAGCCCTAATCAGAGCTGCATCCCTTCACAGTGAATTGCAGTGTGTACACTCACCGCTGCGTATGGTGATGAGAATAATAAGTGATGGTTACTTGCTCAGGACACTTAGACCACTGACTTAGAGACTTGTGGATTGCTCAGGAAGAGGGTGAAAGAATGTAAGTGCCAGAAGATGAGGAGGAGGCTCGCTAAAGGCTATGTTCTAGGTACAACACAGTAGTTCAATTATGATCACATAGGAGTTGTGGTTTCTTAACTGAGCTGTCAACCATCAATCATGGATCAGGGAGGGGTCATGCAGCTCTACTGTCTGTTGAACTATTGGCTACTGATGGATTCTTGGGGAGAGGAACTCATTGTCTTCAGCTGTGCACCCGTGGGTATTCTCACTACCAGGTTCTAATCCCTAGCAGTAAATTTTGTTTTTAAAAGGAACATATTTAGGATACATATCTCAAATCATCTTAATTATCTTAATTTACATGACACTCAGTGATTCAATATTGCTATAATAATAATTCTTAAATATCTGATTTTTAGCTTTCAGAGTTAGTTACTCGGAAATATAGAAAACATGGCCACAATTGTTTTTTTTAATTAGATATTTTCTTTATTTATATGCCATGTGATTTCTCCTTTCCCAGTTTCCCCTCCAAACAACAAAAAACAAAAAATAAGAACAAACCCCTGTTGCCTCCCCTCTTCCCCTGCTTGCCACCCCACCCTCTCCCACTTATTGGCCCTGGCATTTCCCTACACTGGGGCACAGAACTTTCACAGGGCCAAGGGCCTCTCCTCCCATTGATGACCGACTTTGCAATCCTCTACTATACACATGCTGCCAGAGCAATCAGTTCTACCATGTGTACTCCTTGGTTGGTGGTTGAGTCTCTAGGAGCTCTGAAAGTACTAGTTAGTTTATATTGTTGTTCATCCTAAGGGGCTGCAAACCCTTCAGCTCCTTTGGTCTTTTCTCTAACTCCCTCATTGTGGACTCTGTACTCAGTTCAATGGATGGCTATGAGCCTTTACTTCTGTATTAGTCATGTACTGTCAGAGCCTCTCAGGAGACAGCTATATCAGGCTCCTGTCAGCCAGCACTTGATGGCATCCACAATAGTGTCTGGATTTGATGATTGAATATGGGAAGGATTCCCAGATGGAGCAGTCTCTGGATTGTCCTTCCTTCAGTCTCTGCTCCATAGTTAGTCTCTGCAACTCCTTCCATGGGGATTTTGTTCCCCCTTTTAAGAAGGAATGAAATGTCCACATTTTAGTTTTCCTTTTCCTTGAGTTTCTTGTGGTTTGTGGGTTGTTCTTCCTGTATTCCAAAATTCCGGGCTGATAACCACTTATCAGAGAGTGCATACCATGTGTGTTCTTTTGTGATTGTGTTACCTCACTCAGGATGATATTCTCCAGATCCATCCATTTCCCTAAAAATTTCATAAATTTATTGTTTTTAATAGCTGAGTAGTACTCCATTGTGTAGATGTACCACAATTTCTGTATCCACTCCTCTGTTGAGGGACATCTGGGTTGTTTCCAGTTTCTGGCTATTATAAATAACATAGTCACAACTGTTAAAGTCAACATCAAGTATCTTCTTACTGAATTTTTAGTTTTGTTCTTACTTTTTACCTATGCATCTGTGACATTATATATGTGACCTGTGGTTAAATTTATCAAATGTACAATATTGGGTTTCTTATGAGTATGGGGGATATTTTGTTGGTAATCTACCTTGTAGAGTTATTACTATTATACACTGCATATGTGTGTGTGTGTATACACATATGTTGACTTCCTTAATTTTGAATTACTATATATTTAATAATTTATATATAAGTTATATGTGATACACATATGTACATTGATAAGCAAATTCTTACAGTAGAACCTAATTCTAACAATATATTCCATAAGTGTCTTAGTCAAGTGTCTTTTATAAGTCTTGCTGTGAATTGATGCATGGCCACAGCAAGACTTATAAAAGAAACCAGACTTCGGGTTTTGAAACCTCAAAGCTCACCCACAGTGACACTTCTCTTCCAATAAGTCCACACCTCCCAATTTTCATAAACTTTAAGAACAGTTCCACTCCCTGGTGAACAAGCGTGCAAATATATGATCCTACAGGGATCAATGTCATTCAAATCACCACAAACAATAGGTCATTTTTTAAAAAGAATTTAAAAGTGGGTGTTGTTGTAGATACTGAAAACACTTGGGAGATGGGAGCAAGAGGACAGAACTTTAGAGCTAGCTTTAGCTACACGAGACTGTCTTGTGGAAAAAAGCAATATAGAAGAACTCTAAAAAGTCTTAAAATATTCTTTTTAATACTTTAAAATCAATCAGAATTCTCATTCTCTAGTTCACTTCTTAATAATGCCTTCACAGATAATTTTTGTTGCTCGGCAGAGCAATCTACATATTATATATCAACTACAATAGAGTACTTGACTTTTTTAATACAATATCTAACTGTAAATGTCTATAAATACAAATGAAGTGTTTAAGTGTGAAGATCTTGTGGATAGATGGCAATTCCTATAATTATAGCATCATTACACCTGCCTGAGCTGCACTGAATAGTTAAAGTTACAACTATTCCTATTATTGGAAAAGTAATAACAATTATAATTGTACAATGAAGTATTAAAAGCTTAATACTCAATTTGAAGCCAGATGAGCTACAAATGCAATAAAAACTGAGCCCATAGAACTCATGCAGCTAATACACATATGCTACAGACAGACCCTAAGGATGAAAGAGAGAACAGTAGAGCTCACATGACACTCCTTTCCAGTTTTCATTATAATAATTAATTAAGTAGCATAGTGATCAGTATTTATTCTCTGTGAATCATGCATTTCCCATAATACCATTGTACCCATGTCTGTGTATGTGCATACATGTGTATATTTGTGCATGTGTATATGTGCATGTGTGTGTGTGTGCATGCGTGCTAGTAGTGCATGTGTGGTGGGGAGGGTGTGTGTGATGCATGTATGGAAGCCAGAAGTTGACATCATGTGTCTTCCTCAACAAGTCTATACCTATATTCTGGCTAGCATGCTCCAGAGATTTTCTTGTTGCTGCATCCTGAAGTTGGGATTACAAACAATCTATGCCTGGCTTTATGCATAGGTCCTTAGGACTTGAATCGATGTCATGAATCATAGCACAGCAAACATTTTATCAACTGGGCTATTTCCTATCACTCATGTTAACATTTTTATTCTGCAGCATACACAAACTCAGATTAAAGAGTAGCATTTATAAGAAGGGTAGATGCCTTTTAGTTGATTTGTATTAGGTCAAGTGCTTAGAAAAGCAGCAATGATACATCTTGATTTTTGCATGTGAATTGCTTATCATTTAAAACCGTAACTCACCATCATTTCGCAGCGTGAGCGGGGTTGGAGGACTGAGAACACGAGCATTTGTCACAGCATTTTTCACCAGACAAATGTAGCTGCCAACATCTGATGTTTGCACTTTAGAAATATAGAGGTTGCCTGTCTCTTGGGATATGAACCGCCGGCTGTCCTCTGCCACGAAGGAAGGGAACTCATTGAAGACCCAGCTATAGATGATCTCTGAAAACACACAAAATTTCAACAGCTGTTGAATAATACAGATCATTTAACTGGCAGACAAAGTTCAAACAGCAAAGGCTTTGCTAAATAGTCCTTGGATCCAAGGCCATACATATTTGATCTACAAATAATTTAATATCTTCTATTCAGAGCACAGCTCTGGTGTGTGGCTGTGGGAAGAGGTCATAGAGTTCCTGATGCGCTGCCTTCACTCCCTTTCTATTCTGAGGTGTGCTTGATATTCAGTACTGTGATATCTAACATGAAAGTTGAAAGTTAAAGAGATAATGCTTTGTTTTTCTACATCAACTTAATGGATTAATTTTACTCAAACCTGTAAAAGAATATAGAGAGATGGCAGCATACACTGTAAAGCAGAACATGAGAGATATGCACTTAATCCTATTGATCTATGCAAACTTCTTGAGTTAAGAGATTTCTAGATTTTAGTTTTTTACTGATTTGTTAATCAAATATTGGCTGTGGGACACCTCAGACTAGACATCATTCCAAACTAGGCATCTCTCATCACTAAATGAAACTCCCAACACTAGAAATAAGTTACATCTAACAGAGGTGTTAGTCAAAGGGACCCTATGGAACCCCCAAAGCAACCCAGGCTATTCCGAGGCTTATTGGTTACTTTCTATAACCTGATGGGCATGCTCCTTTGTTGTAGAAAACACCTACATAAGTCATGAAACACAGAGACATCAAACTAGTTCTTATGTAGAATCTTTCCTTCTACTTCTACTGTTCCTGCCACTGGAAGGTACTCTGCACACTCCCAGAGGAAAAAGGTAAATACCAACCCAGCTACCCCATAATCTACAATGGTAAATACTAACCCAGCTACCCCATGATCTACAATGGTAAATACCAACCCAGCTACCCCATGATCTACAATGGTAAA